>NC_056739.1:1631126854-1631426854 GCF_019279795.1 Protopterus annectens | reverse complement strand
TTTTCTTGAAAGTGGGTTTTGTATGAGGCCTCCAAGTAAACCAGTGGTTCCTCCTTGGGATCTTAATTTTGTGTTACAGAAACTAACACTTGCTCAATTTGAACCAGCTGATCTGGCTGAATTGATGTTTTTAACATGGAAAATAGTTTTATTGACTGTTCTGACCTCTGCAAAAGGGTATCTGAGTTGCAAGCTCTTATGGTGAGTCAACCCTAGCTCATTTTCCACAAAGACAGGGTTTATTTGAGGACTAATCCTTTTTTTATGCCTAAAATGGTATCTGAGTTTAGATTGTCAAACTATCCATCTCCACATTTTCTTTCTTGAACCTAAAAATCAGGAAGAAAGGATATTCCATATCTTGGATATTCATAAATAGCTCAGGTACTATCTTGACGGACTAAATCTTTCAGATCATCAGATCAATTATTAATTTCTTGTGAAGGTGACAAGAAGGGACAAGTGGTGTCAAAACAGACTATTTCCAAATGGTTGTCTAAGACTATTGCCTTTTGTTATACACACCATAACAAATCTATTCCAGGCAGGGTCAAAGCCCGGTCTTTAAGGACCTTGGCTTCTTCTATGGCTTTGTGGAAATGGATGGATCTTCAAGTATTCAAGAAGCTGCTACATGGTCCTCTGTACATACTTTTGCAAAGCACTATAAGCTAGATTCCTTCTCTAGGTCTAGATCAAGCTTTGCTAGGACCTTTCTCCAGGGGCCTCTGGACCATTCTCTTTCCACCTCCCAAATATAGTTAGCTATAGTAATCTACCCATATAGCTAAGGCTACTGCAGCAGTGATCAATATGAAGAACATAGTGCAGTTGTGGAAGTTGAACTTAACATAACAGTAGATGTTTGAATTATCACTGCTGCAGTAGCCACTCCCTCCATCCACCCCCCCCCCTTGTTTTTTTATGTGTTTTTTTATGCCAGGGTGTGGACATTTATTTTTTATTGCTCCTAGCCTTGTATTTTCAGGGCTCAGCCTACCTCTCTTTGCTGGCAGGAAAGCTCTGAAGGGCTTCGTGCCCAAACTTTTCTTTTAGTCCATTCAGTTCAAGCTGCTTCACAGTTTTGGTGCATAGAAAGTGCCCTGAAGCTTTGGAAGCTGGCCAGTTGTTATATCCTTGGCAGGATATAAACCATATAGCTAAGGCTACTGCAGGAGTGATTATTAGTTTCATAGTTTCATAGTTTCATAGTATAGTACTAGGCTATCTGCCCTGGGGCATTTGTAAGCCTAGCCATAGTGATGTGGCTTTTGCCACCCCATGAAATGGTACAAAAATGTACAGAATAAATCTAGAATACTGTGCCTCTGTCTAGTAGTGACACAATGAAGGTCCCCTTATATAATAGAATTAGTTTACTGTGCCCCTGTCTAGCAGTGACACAGATGTGACCCCTGGGGTAAACTTACGATCTCCCATCCACTCATCAAGATTTCTCTTGAAGAGAGTCAGTGAGGGGCTCTGCCTAATACGAACTGGGATCCTGTTCCAAAGCATGGGAAGCCTCTGGGTTATGAATCTATCCCTCCAGCATGTCCTATTCATACTTGTGCCAAGGTTTAAGTCTTTAGCTCTCGTGGTCCTGATGGATTTGGATTTTTTGAGGTGGAGCATGTCCATCAGATCCTGATTGGACATGGCCTTGTACGTCAGGCAGAGATCACCTCTGAGCAGGCGGTATGCTACTGAATAGAGCTGAAGTTTCTTTAGTCTGGCAGAATAAGACATGTTGGAGACCCTTGATCCTTTTGGTGAGGTACTTTTGTGGTCTCTCCAGCTGTTGCAAATGCCGGGTGAGGTACATACCAAATGGGGCATTGTACTCAATCATGGGTCTGATGAGGGAGGAATATAGGGGTACAATGACATCCTTGGATCTGGATGTGAATCCCTTCATGATGAGGTGTGCAAGGTAGAATGTTTTTCTAACCACTTTGGCAACGTGGGTGTCAAATGAGAGGTCACTGTCTACTTGGGTCCCTAGGTCTCTGATTACTTTTTCCGTACTCAGTGGGTTGCTGTCTATGTGATAATTTGTGGGTACTTTGTTTTTTTCCAAAAGGGATGACTATACATTTTTGGCATTTAGTTTAAGGCGTGACTACGGCAGCAGTTGGCCGTTTCAGTAAGGCCTTTGTGTACGATGTGTGTGTCTGCTGGTGTATCGACTATGGCGCCTAGTTTGCAGTCATCTGCAAACTTTGTCAGCCACAGCCCTCCCATGTTTGCTTTAACATCTGAGAAATAAATGCCAAATAAGAGGGGTCCCAGGACAGATCCCTGTGGGACACCACTTGTGACTGGCTTTGAGTCTGACATTGCTCCAGCGATTTTAACTTTATGGGTTCTGTCCTTTAGCCAGTTTGCAACCCATCTAGTGACATAAGGGTTTACTTTTAAGCTGTTTAGCTTATCTATGATGCCTGAGTGGGGTATTGTGTCGATGGCCTTAGCCAAGTCCAGGTATGCTGTATGGACTGCTTTGCCCTCATCAATGGCTCTAGTGACTGTTTCGAAAAAGTCAACCAGGTTTAAAAGGCAGGATCTGCCCTTTACAAAGCCAAACTGGGTGGGGTCAAGTGTCTGTAGGTCCCCTATGTTCCATAATGATTCTTTCCATAGCTTTGCAGACCAGGCTAGTTAAGCTTATGGGGCGGTAGTTTCCAGGGTCTGTAGAGGCACCCCCTTGTGGAGTGGGACCACTGTTGCTGTACGCCAGTGTTCAGGTACATATCCCGAAGTAAGGCTAAGGTTAAATAGCATTTTTATGTGTGGGTTTAGCTCCTCTTGGAGTTCACGTAACACGCACCCCGGGATACCGTCAGGTCCCATTGATGCTGTGTTTTTTGCTTTGTTTAGGGCGGTTCTCACTTGGACAAATAAAAAATAAGGGAGATTACATTCAGCTGGGATAAGTATTTCTTCTTTTGGGGGTGAAGGAGGGGAGAAATTTGCACTGAACCTGTCAACCAGAATGTTAGCAATATCTGTGGGTTCAGTGTATTTTTTGTTGTTGTGAACCAACTCTGAGCATATCTGAGGGTTTCCACCCAGGTTTCTAACATAGCTGAAGAAGGCTTTGTGGTTATCTTTAGTGTCCTTAGCGATTTTTCTCTCAAAGTTTGCCTTGGATGTTTTTATGAGAGAACGTAGTTTTCTGCTAATGTTGATCAGAGATGTCTTCGCTTCATGGGATTTCACTCTGACGTGTAGTAGCTTCCTTCTTTTGTTATACAATTTGTTTATGGCTGAGGTCCACCAGACAGGATGCTTACATTTGGTGGAGAGGGACTTGTATTTGTTTGGGATTGCATGATCCATGCATTCTTGGAGATGTCCATAGAAAGCATTTGTGAAGGATTCGGCATTGTGGGATGTGGTATCCACTGGCACAGTGGGCTTAAAGGATACCATCTCAGTCTTAAGAAGAGTGAAGTCTGCTTTTGAGAAGTTTTTCACTGTGGTCTTTTGTGCTGGGGGTAGAGGTGGGATATGTATATCCAGGGTGATTAGTTTGTGGTCAGATCTCACTAGTGAGGGGTATACTTCCGGTGTGGAGCATTTTGTCCCCATGTTTGTGATGATCAGGTCTAGTATATTATCTCCCCTAGTGGGAGAGCTTACTAGTTGTTCCAGTGCATTTGAATTTATGAATTCCAGGAACCTTTGGGCTAGGGTATTAGGGCTAGAATAATGTACCCAATCTATGTTTGGGTAGTTGAAGTCTCCCAGTATGATGGTATTTTGTGATACATTCATATCCTCCAATGTCTTCAGGAAGGCTGAGTGGGGTTCTTGAGATTGGGAGGGCGGTCTGTAACATGCTACCAGTTGTATAGCAGTTTTGCCTATGGTTAGTTGCACCTGTATGGTCTCTGATGCTTCATGTGTTGCTACTAACCTGGAGGTGTGGGTGTCCTTTATGAATATGGACACTCCCCCTCCCTTTGTGGTTCGGCCTGGGTTTTGGGGCCGAAAAGCATGATACGAGGTATAGCCTGGTAGCGCTGGGGTGCTCTCAGGAGCCTTGAACCAGGTTTCAGTTACTGCACAGACATCGATGTTCTCCATGCTGAGGAGTGCATCAAGTGCCTGCATCTTGAGATTTAGACTTCTGGCGTTGAGCAGCATTACCCTTAGTTTTTTTCCATTTTTGTTTTCTAAGGAGGTGGGTTTGTCTTTTGAGCCTTGCCTAAAAAAGGCACTATGGGGGTGGCAAGAGCCTTAGCCAATATCCGGAAGTCCAGTGGTGACAGGTGTAAGCCATCCCTTGCGAAGCAGCGTGGCTTGTCCAACATATCATCCCAGGCAGACAGACATTGGATCCCCTTAGAATGACACCAGTACTTGAGCCAATTGTTAAAGCTGATCATCTTGTCTTTGTATTGTGGTATCATTCTTGGTGAGGGCAAGATGCTGCTCAGGGTCAGGGTCATACCAGTCTGGGCTACATAATCAGAGAGCTCCTCTATGTCTCTTTTCATGTAGTCCAGGGAGGTACATCTCAGGTCATTCACACCAGCATGGACAATGACGGAGTCATATTTGTACTTGCTTTGGAGTGACCTGAGTGCGTGTGTTATGTGGCGGATCCTAGCTCCCGATAGACAGCTCACAGTCACCTTCTCCTTGTTCAGCCTGGTCAGTGGGACATCAGTGTGTCTGACTATGGAGTCACCTATTACTAGTGTATCAGGCAAGGTGTTTGGCCTTAAGGGCTGTGATTGGTCGACACACTGATTTATTGAAGTATGTGTTGCATGTGTTTTGTTTTGAGGTGGTGGATTTTGGATGTCTGCTTTGGGAGCCTCTGTTGTTTTGGTAAGTTTTTTATTAGAGCCTCCGAGCATGTCTTTGTGTTTTTATGTGTTTGGTTTGCAGTTGTGGTAGGTCTATGTGGGACTGGGATTGTTGTGTGTGTGGTTGCCATCTCCTCCTGTCTGGTCATGCCAGCCTTGAGTTGAGAGAGTTCAGCCTCCAGTTTGGCTATATAGTTGCATCTCTCACATGTATTTGTGTTTGTTGGGAGGAGGAGAGGGTTGTCTGTGTACATGAGACAATTGTAGCATTGTCTCAAGATACCCAGATTGACCAGCTGAACTGGAGACGACGCCAGTAATCTACCACTCGACATGCTAGAACAGTATAAGGGAGTGGTATACCTTTAAGGGAAATGGATATTCACAGGGATGGTAAGTAGATGTAGTGCTTTACTTAGTACGAGAGTGCTTACTTAGTAGAGAAGTATTGAGAACAAGTGCTAGGCTTATAATACAGTGAGTAGTCTGGTTATACTAAGAGTAGAGCTTCCTTAAGGGAAAATTTGAAGAGCAGACTTGGCAGAGCCAGAAAAAGTTTAACCTTGTTTAACCGGCGCTGCGCGCACGACCGCGCAAAGCCATGCAAACGCGGATTTTAAACAGTGAACTACAAAAGAGCACCTATTGTTATGGTAAATTCAGTTTACACAACTGTACATTAATTCTTAGGTTCCACTGTACATGTGGTTCTATTCCAGTATTTGCAGGTTTAGTATGTTCGATATTAGGATGACAAGAGTGCTGCAAATTAATATTCCTTTATCCCTCCTTGTATGTATAGTGTGGTAACATCTTACAATGCAAGTTTTGCAATGTGGTTACATACAATTGTGTATTTATAGTGAAGTTTACATTGTATATTTACAAATTTATAATGTATGCATTCTCATCTAAATTGTAAACATTCATGTAAAGGTGTGATGAAAATATTTTCTTACATAGAATGTATTGTCCATCATCATGCAGATGTTGTATGTTATTATTGTCATCATTGTGATTTTTGTGTTAGTTTAGCAATTCTTATAACTGGAGGTTTTCTCTCCAGGCCTCTGCTGAAAAAGAATCTGTGTCCAGTCAGACTTTCCCAGTTAACAAATGGAAAATAAGTAAATAAAATAAAAATAATTTATTCATTGTCATTTCTAGTCTATGTTTTTGTATATGAAATCTTTGTCAAATCCCTTAATGGTAGTTCTATTTTTTTTTTTGTATTGCTAAGAGCACTTCTGGCTTGGTTTTGTCTTTGACATTGTTGCCTGGGTCATGGCTAAAAATAGTCCCAGGTTCACTTAACCAGTTAAAGGAGAACCACACCCACACACTCAAAACATGTTTATTTCATCATAGCTTGTTGTTTCCTACATTTACCACCACTCTGGGACTATTTACAGGTTTTTAAATATTTTCATATGTAATTTCTGAGTCTGACCACATGGGATCTAGCAACTTGAAATGATCCAGATTGTTTAGTTTGCCTCTAGGTACCCCACAATGCAGTGTTTCTCTGTAAAAAATTACATCACATGGCCTCTTTCTTCTTAAAGCTCCTGTCACTGCATTGATTTTACATGCATACAGTGCTTTCAGTCAGTTGTAAGTAACATTTCATGCCGTTCAATGACTACTTAAAACACAAACAGTGCAAATGCCATAAAACTGACTTTCAAAGTGCTTTTTACTGCTGCTTTTATTTACAATGGCTAAAGTGCAGTCTTTTGTGAAGCCTGAATTGTACTACTTCAAATCATCTCCCATCCCCTTTCAGGCTTCACACCTAACTTCCCTAGCTGTCAAAGTGCTAAGGGTAATTTGAGCTGTTACCTGCTATGATTGACAGCTCACAGCAGGAGACTTGAGTCATATACTGTTTCCTTGTTCTAGTCTTTACTTTTTTATATGCGTAGGGGAAGGACCAGAGAGCTGCGACATCACAGCTTGGGTGGGTTTTTGGAAAGGTCATGGTGATGTAAGTTTGGGGAGGGAATTGGTCTTGATGACATCAATGAATTGGAGACTGTAACAAGCTTTTCCAGGGTGGGATAAAAGTTTTTGGAATACAGTAAGGTACTGTTCTGGTGGAGGGAAACAGTCCATTTAAAATATTTTAAATGCTGTATTGTTGTTTATTCATAGCAGGGACTGTAAATAGGAAGAAAAAGGACAACAGAATCCCATTGTTGTCATTTAACAAAGTATAAATAAAATTAGAAAAATGCATAAATAAAATATCAACTAAGACGAAGAAAAATGAACGTAAACAAAGCAAAGAAATAATTTATATTAAACTGGCTTAGCTAAGTACAGTGTAACAGAAGGATTTGGATCCTGAACCAAGCAACATTGTAGTTATATAAGTAAAGGAATCTTTTTGAGAGAAGTTGGAAAGATGAGCTTGAATACCACATCAGTGTATTTCTTTTTTAATTATATCTGTTTATAATATTAAGCAAATACACAAAAACGCACTCACATACATATATAAGATGCATAGTTGTGTGTGTTTTGTGTGTGTTATGTACATACACATAATTTTATACACACACACACACATATGCATGCATACATACATACATATATTTTATTTATTTAATTGAATTATTATTGAATAATTATTGAAACCTTTATGTACTGCTTTTTTGTGCAATTTATGACTTTATATGTATATTGACAAGTTCTATTTATTGATAATTCTTACTGTGAACAATACTGAAATGTGTTTGTCATTTCTACATATTACTGTGGTGCTTTTCTCCCTGGGCCTCCACTGAAAATGAGCTAGTGTGGACCAGTGGACTTTCCTGGTAAACAAATGTCAATAAATAAATGAATAAAATTATTTGTCACTTGTTTACCGGGTAAGTTTGACTGGGCATGAATCACATTTTCCGTGGTGGCCCGGTGAGAAAATCTCCATCATAAATAGTTGAATTAATAAAACTACATAATATTACCATATGAAGTGCAATAACAGATAGTAAAATCAATATCCCAGATAAATAAATTCAGATCAGAAAATCCTACAGTGAATATTAAACAACAATCATGAGATATTGAACACATAGTAAAGTAGAATCAGCAGTGATAACCAATGTTAAAGATGCTGAGCATTTTAAGTATGGGCAAAAGACTAAGAGAAAGGAAAGAGATTTTGCCATTTGGTGGGAGTTAAAGTAGGAAGCTATTGTAGAAGTAACGGTGGTTTGGCTAATAAGAGAAGGGAGGAAAGGAAATGGGGAAAAAATAGCGTGGGAAAGAGAAGGAAGAAGGAAGAGAGGGGAGAGAAAGGAAGAGAAGGAAGGAGTAACAGGTAGTGTCAGCCTGGTGTAAGACATGTACAGAGCCAGGACTTAAGGAAACATCTCTTCAGAGGTTGAATATGTGACTACATGGCATTCTCTAATATCTGTAGGAATACTGTTCCAGATCTTGGCTACTGAGTAGGAATATAGGCAGTGACCGACAGATTTTTTAGCTTTATAGATTTCAAGGAGGTGTTTCTCAGATGAGCAAAGAAGGTGATTAGGGAGGTAATGGTTAAAAATGGTGCTGTTTGCTGGGTAGGATGAGGATTCATATACCATTTTATAAGGAAGGATGAGTTGGGTGAAGTTGAGGTAGTGAGGTAACTCAGGCCAGTTTAAATATCTGAGGGCAGAGCAGTGTTGGGGTTGTATGACTGACTGGCTCCAAATATAGCTGCTTTGTTAAAGCAAAGCTCATGTTTTGTTCTTACGGAGATCTGAATGTTGGTGAAAATGGGTGAGGCATATAGTAGTGAAGGAAGGAGGTATGTATTGGCTAGAGTAACTCCTGATGAGTTGGTAAGGAATCTTTTTAATCTATAAAGCATGCTCAGTTTTTGGTGTGTTGTTTTTATGCACTTGAATATGAAGATCAAATTTCATTTGATCATCTATTATGACACAAAGTAACTTTCTGTGAGGTACAACTTCAACTTCAGTACTGTTGACAGAGGATATTTTTAGGTGTCTTTTATGTGTGTTTTGGATTTGTGGAGAAATAAGAGCAGTTTTGTTTTATTTAGATTTAGGAAAAGCTGATTGCCACAAAGATAATTTTAATAGAGTTTTTTAGTAGCATTGAAAGCCTACTGAGTGATAGATTGTAACTAGGAAGGGCTGTTAGAAGAAGAAATGGCAGTGGAGTCATCTGTGTATTGTATAAGCATACCTTATTTGGAAGATGTATGTAGATCATTTATAAATATGTTAAAAGGAGAGGGTCAAGTATGGAGCTTTGTGGGACACCTGTATTAACTGGGAAAAAAGATGAGTAAGCAGAGAGCCATTTAACTGATTGTAGCCGGTTAGACAGGTAGCTAGAGAACCAAATGACTGTTGTACTGGAACAGCCTAAAGCAGACATTTTAGAGTAGTTTGGTATGTCAGACTGTAACAAAAGCTTTAGAAAGATCTAAAAAGAGGGAAGAAATGAAATTGTTGTTATCTCTGGCTTTAATGATTGGTCCAAAAAGGTAACAAGGGCAATTCTTGTTGCTATGATCTGGACAAAAGTCATTTTGTGTAAAGGTTAACAGATTTTCTTGGAGTAAGTATTGCAAAAGTTGTTTATGAGTACATTTTTCTAAGATCTTGGAAAGAGGGGCAAGATTGCAGTTGGTCTTAAGTTTGTTGTTTCAGTGGAGTTTCCCCCTTTATGAAGACGAATGATATAATTTTTTTTTCCAGAGAGATGGGACATACATATGACTCATGACTGGCTCGACTGATAAAGATAGAGGGGCCAACAATCATACGTTCATAGGTTCATAGGCAGGTACTAAGCTATCGGCCCTGGGGCCTACATAAGCCTAGCCAAAAATGTTCCCTGGCTTTCGCCACCCAATAAAGTTACTTTCCTGTGCCCCTGTCTAGCAGAGCCACAGAAGTGATCCCCAGGATGAATTTCCTATTTCCCATCCAGTTGTCGAGATTTTTCTTAAAGATGGCTAAAGAGGAGCTTTGCTTGACATGAATGGGTAGTCTGTTCCAGAGCATGGGAAGTCTCTGGGACAGGAATCCATCCCTCCAGCATGTTGTGTTTATTGTGGTGGCAATATTTAGGTCCCTGGAGCATGTGGCTTGGAGGGATTGGGGATTCTTTAAGTGTAGCATGTCCAACAGATCTGGGTTTGACATGGCTTTGTATGTTAAGCAGAGATCGCCTCTGAGTAGGTGATAAGTGACGGAGTAGAGCTGGAGTTTTTTTGAGATGGTCTGTGTATGGCATCTGTTTCAGGCCAGTAATCCTCTTAGTGAGGTATTTCTGTGGCCTTTCTAGTTGTTGAAGATGTCTTATGAGGTACATGCCAAACAGGACACTCTACTCTATAATGGGTCTGATGAGGCATGAGTAGAGAGGAACAAACACCTCTTTTTTTCTGGAGGTGAACCCCTTTGTGATGAGGTGTGCCACATAGGCAGATTTCCTGACTACTGTGGCGATGTGATTATCAAAGGAGAGACTACTGTCCACCTGTGTCCCAAGGTCTCATATCACACTTTCGGTTTTAGTAGGCTACCGCCTGTATGGTACTCATACCTCTCAACCTGGAAACATCAAAAATCTGGACAAGACTCATGAAAAATAGGTACAAATCTGTACACCAATTAACATCAAATTACATAATTACGCAACCCCGCCCACTCCAATGGAATTGTAGGATACCAACTTTCAAACGCAAACTGAAGAAAAGACAACCAAAATATGGCACCAGAGTCCCCCTGCAGTCATTCCAATGTCCCATTACCTGTCGATTCTGCCCCATTTACCATAAACACAAATGTGTGCATAAAGCTTTACTTCTACAATGATTATTTGGATTTTATTTTTACATTTTATAGCACAATGCATAAACACTAAGACATCTGCTAAACAAAGCAATACTGTCTCACAATGGAAATAGACTTGGCATTAAAACTTCTCTGCTATTGAAACTCACATTCATTGAAACAGCATTGAAACCCACACACCACATCCAAAGAAAATGCATCTGACCGGTGGTGGATAAAGATTACTTTTGGGCTGTTTTCAAATCTTTGGCCCCTTGCACACAAACCAAGAAACATACATGTGAACTTTGATACACCTTCCTGACTTTATTAAATCATATTCCGTGTATAATACAGCACACTTGTTAGACAGAGAGCGCATTTTCAACTTATTGTTTGAACATTTTTCAAGTAGGCAATGAAACAAAATGCATGAACCAATAATGACAAAACTTCCCAATTCAGAACATCAACAAGGTAATTCGAAAATAAACACTATAGGCAGGATACCAAAGGAAATAGCTTACTCCAACCAGTAATAATACCACCAGTTTATTATGCTTAAAATCATAGATATTTCAACAGCAAAACGGATCAAACGGATCTAGCGCTTTCATCCACTACAATGTAGACTTCATCAGAATCAATCAATTAATGATCAGTTGGCTTATTTAACTGTTTTTTGATGACGCCAAACACATATTCAAAACTTAAAGGGACATGCTAATTGCAACAAATACTAAATCTACTGTATGACACATATTTAATCTATATGGGTTCATAGGTTCATACTAGGCTTTCGCCACCCATTTTAAATTAATTTTGCTATGCCTTTTTTTGAGGTTAGTATACTGTGCCTCTATCTAACAGTGACACAGAAGTGATAGCCGGGGTAAACCTACGATCTCCCATCCACTCATCAAGATTCCTCTTGAAGAGAGTCAATGTGGGACTCTGCCTAACCTGGACTGGGATTTTATTCCAGAGTGAAGGGAGCCTCTGGGTTATGAATCTGTCCCTCCAGCATGTCCTATTTATTTCAGTGCTGAGATTCAAGTCTCTCGAGCGCGTAGCTCGATGGGATTTGGATTTTCTGAGGTGCAGCATGTCCATTAGTTCTGGGTTGGACATGGCTTTATACGTCAGGCACAGATCGCCTCTGAGCAGGCGGTATGCCACTGAGTAGAGCTGGAGTTTCTTTAACCGGGCAGCATATGGCATCTGTTTGAGCCCTTTGATCCTCTTGGTGAGGTACTTTTGGGGTCTTTCCAGTTGCTGCAGGTGTCTGGTAAGGTACATCCCAAAAGGGGCATTGTACTCAATTATGGGCCTGATGAGGGATGAGTAAAGAGGCACGATGACCTCCCCTGATCTAGATGTGAATCCCTTCATGATTAGGTGGGCTATATAAAATGTTTTTCTAACCACTTTGGCCACGTGGTTGTCAAATGAGAGATTGCTATCAACTTGGGTCCCCAGGTCCCTAATGACTTCTTCTGTACTTAATGGATTACCACCTATGTGGTAATTTGTGGGCACTTTGTTTTTGCCAAAGGGGATGACTATACGTTTTTGGCATTTAGCTTGAAGCCATGGCTCTGGCACCAGTTGTCTGTTTCTATGAGGCCCTTTTGGAGGATGCTTGTGTCGGCTGGAGAGTCGATTATGGCACCCAGTTTGCAGTCATCTGCGAACTTGGTCAGCCACAGTCCTTCCGTGTTGGCCTGTACCACCGAGAAATATATACCGAACAAGAGAGGTCCCAGGACTGAGCCTTGTGGGATGCCACTTTTAACTGGTTTGGAGTCTGACATGGCTCCAGCAATTCTAACCATGTGGGTTCTGTCCTTGAGCCAGTTTGCAACCCATCTAGTGACATAGGGGTTTATATTTAAGCTGGTGAGCTTATCTATAATGCCCGAGTGGGGTATTGTATCGAAGGCTTTTGTGAGGTTCAGGTAGCCTGTGTGGACCACCTTCCCCTCGTCAATGGCCTTGGTGACTGTTTCAAAGAAATCGACCAGGTTTAAGAGGCAGGATCTGCCCTTAACAAAGCCAAACTGGGTAGGATCCAGTGTCTGTAGGTCCCCAATATCATTATTTATGAGGTCCATGATGATCCTTTCCATAGCTTTTCAGACCAAGCTAGTCAGGCTTATGGGGCGATAGTTTCCAGGATCCGTTGAGGCACCACCTTTGTGGAGAGGGACCACTGTTGCTGTACGCCACTCTTTGGGTACATATCCTGTAGTAAGGCTAAGATTGAAAAGTAGTTTTATGTTTGGGTTTAGCTCTTCTTGGAGTTCATGTAGGACGCAGCCCGGGACACCATCTGGTCCCATTGATGCTGTGTTTTTTGCTTTGGAGAGGGCGGCTCTTACCTGAGCATCTGAGATGTCAGGGGGGGCAGCACTCTGTTGGGATAGATATTTGCCCTTTTGGTGGGGAGAGGGGGGAGAAGTTTGCACTGAACCTGTCAGCTAGGATGTTGGCAATGTCTGTGGGCTCGGTGTATTTTTTGTCATTTTGGACTAATTCTGAGCATATCTGGGAATTCCCACCCAGGTTCCTAACATAACTAAAGAAAGCCTTGTGATTATCCTTAGTGTCCTGTGCAATTTTTCTCTCGAAGCTGGCCTTAGACAATTTTATGAGTGCCCGTAGTTTTTTGCTAATACTGATCAGAGATGCCTTCCCTTTTTGGGATTTTGCTCTATCATGTAGTAGCTTCCTCCTTCTATTGTATAGTTTGTTTATGGCTGGGGTCCACCAGACAGGACGTCTGCCTTTGGAGGATTGGGTCTTGGTTTTATTTGGGATTGCATGATCCATGCATTCCTGAAGGTGTTCATAGAATGCGTTTATAAAGGATTCTGCGGTCTGGGCCGTATTTTCCACTGGCCTGGGGGCTTTGAAGGATTTCGACTCGGTTTTGAGGCGTGTGAAATTTGCTTTAGAGAAGTTTTTCACTGTGGTTTTCTGGGCAGGGGGTGGGGTCGGGATGTGAATATCCAGTGAGATTAGTTTATGGTCTGATCTTACCAGTGAGGGATACACTTCTGGTCTGGAGCATAGTGTCCCCATGTTGGTGATGATCAGGTTCAGTATGATTTCCCCTCTTGTGGGAGTGGTAATAAGTTGTTCCATAGCATTTGAGTTTATAAATTCTAGGAACCTTTGGGCTAGGGTGTTGGAGCTAGAGTAATGCTCCCAGTCTATGTTTGGGTAGTTGAAGTTGCCCAATATAATGGTGTTTGGGGAGACCTTCATATTTTCCAGTATTCTCAGGAAGGCCAAGTGAGGTTCCTGTGTTTGGGAGGGTGGTCTGTAGCAGGCTATAAACTGGAAGGCAGTTTTACCCACAGTTAGTTGCACATGGATAGTCTCTGATGCTTCGTGCTGTGCCACCAACCTGGAGGTGTGGGTATCTTTGACGAATATTGATACTCCCCCTCCTTTTGTGGTTCGGTCCAAGTTTTGGGGCCGAAAAGCATGGTATGAGGTATAACCTGGTAGTGCTGGGGTGCTCTCGGGAGCCTTGAACCAGGTTTCTGTTACTGCACAGATATCGATGTTCTCCATGCTAAGGAGAGTTTCGAGTGCATGCATCTTGAGGTTTAGACTTCTGGCGTTGAGTAGCATTACTCTTAGTTTCTTATCCCTTGTGATACCTATGGAGGTGGGTTTGTCTTTTGAGCCTTGCCTAAAAAAGGCACTATGGGGTAGCAAGAGCCTTTGCCAATATCGAAAGCCCAGGGGTGACAGGTGCAAGCCGTCCCTAGCGAAGCATCGTGGCTTGTCGAGCATGTCATCCCAGGCTGACAAGCATTGGATCCCCTTTGAATGACACCAACACTTAAGCCAATTGTTGAAATTGATCATCTTGTCTTCATATTGTGGCATCATTCTTGGTGAGGGTAAGATGCTACTCAAGGTCAGGGTCATACCGGCCTGGGCTACATGCTCAGAGAGCTCCTCTATGTCTCTTTTCATGTAGTCCAGGGAGGTACGTCTCAGGTCATTCACACCAGCATGGACAATGACTGAGTCATATTTGTACTTGGCTTGGAGTGACCTGAGTGCTTGTGTTATGTGGCGGATCCTAGCGCCCGACAGGCAGCTAACCGTGACCTTCTCCTTGTTCAGCCTGGTGAGCGGGACGTCAGTGTGCCTGACGATAGAGTCACCTATTACAAGTGTATCAGGTGTGTTGTTTAGCCTTAAGGGCTGTGACTGTTCGGCACACTGGCTTTGTGAGTTATGTGTTGCATGTGTTTTGTTTTGGGGTAGCGGTTGCTTGGGTGTCTGCTTTGGAGGTCTCTGCTGCTTAGGCAGATTTTTATTTAGAGCCTCCGAGTATGTTTTTATGTGTTTATGTGTTTGGTTTGTTGTCGTGGTAGGTCTATGTGAGACTGGAATTGTAGTGAGTGTGGTTTCCTTCTCCTCCTGACTGGTTACGCCAGTACTGAGTTGAGAGAGCTTAGCCTCCAGTTTGGCTATATGGTTGCATCTCTCACATGTGTTGGAATTTGTTGGGAGGAGGAGAGGGTTGTCTATGTACATGAGGCAGTTGTAACATTGCCTCAAGATTCCCAGATTCACCTGCTGGACCGGAGAGGAGATTGACAACTGACCTTTGGACATGCTAGAATAGTATTGGGAATTCCTTTATAATTGAAAAAAGGGCCAATGGGGAACAAGGTACTCAAGGGGAGTTTGTGAGGGTGTAGTGCTTTTAATTTTTAGAGCTGACTTATATAATTGCTTTAGTGAGCAAGTGCCAGGTAACTTAAATGCAATGTGTTACAGGTAACTTAAATGCAAAACGACAAACAGTAACTTTCTTTCAAGTGAAACAAGGAAATAAGTACAGTAAGCAATGCAGATATCACTAGGGATCCACAGAAGTGCTAAAAGGCCGCGTTTTAGGTGGAATTAGCGTTTCAAGGAAATAAACAAACAACAAGCATACAAATAAAGCTAGATTCAGCAGGCCTGGATCTAGTCTATGCTACAGCAAACAAGGTGTACCAATTTCATTAAGAAACAGTTAGAATATGCAGGCACTATAAGCCTTTAACCAGAAATTCCCTGCTCAGAAGGGCAGAGTCCAGCCTCTCCTCCCACAAGAGTGCAGACCGCAATCCTTCTTAACATAAAATAACTGGCCTGAAGCCCAAGTGCTTAAACCAGAACTAATACACTTTTAGAATAACAGACACTGAGCTCTCAATCAGCAGTTCCTAACTTAGAAGGATGTAAGCTACCTGTCCTGCCACCACAGTGCAGGCCACAAACCTTCCTAATGTAAAACAACTGGTCTGAAGCCCAAGTGCTTAATCCAAAAGACTTAGAAATGATAGCTACACTTTAATCAAGTTACTACCAGCAGTAATAAATACAACTGAATACTTTAAAGAATGCCTGGATTAGTGCTCAAGTTATACAAACAAAGCTAGATTCAGCAGGTCTGGATCTAGTCTATGCTACAGCAAACGAGGTGTACCAATTTCAGTAATAAGCAGTTCAAATATGCAGGCACTATAAGCTTTAACCAGAAATTCCCAACTCAGAAGGACAGAGTCCAGCCTCTCCTCCCACAAGAGTGCAGAACACGAACCCTCTTAATGTAAAATAACTGGCCTCAAGCCCAAGTGCTTAAACCAGAATTAATACACTTTTAGAATAACAGACACTGAGCCCTCAATCAGCAGTTCCCAACTTAGAAGGATGTAAGCTACCTGTTCTGCCACTACAGTGCAGACCACAAACCTTCCTAATGTAAAACTGGTCTGAAGCCCAGGTGCTTAAACTAAAAGGCTTACAATGAGTTACACCAAGCAGTAATAAATACAACTGAGTACTTTTAAGATGACGCAAAAGCAAAATAAAGTAAGAAAAAACACAAATACAGTAAAAGCAGATAATTTTTTTTTTTTTTTTTTTTTTTGGAAAGAGAGAAAGGAAAGAGAGAAAGGAGTAGCAGAAACTAAGCTGATTGGCCTTCTCAAATGCTCTCCCTGTACTGGGTAGAATGAGGTAATGACACTAGACTGGGAGGAGAGTCCCAGATCAAATTTACACTAGGGGCGGGCAACTGCAAAGCCACCAACTATAAAAACACTATACCAACAGAGAGGGAGGGTGGGAAACAAACTGCAGAAATGTTACTCCCAGCTGAAAAGCTAACACTAAATACATACAATAATATATAGGTTGTTATTGCACTTGTCTAAAATATATGCTGATAGTTGCATAAAAGTACTAACCATAATATTATGAATATAATAAATACCTCAAATATACACCTATAAACCTCTTATAATTCATATGTATGCAAACAAATATAATACTCGCTATAAATCTAATATATAAATAAAACTTTTATAACTCCCTATACTACTTAAAATGATTCCCCAAAGAAAATATATATAAAATATACCTAGATACAAATAATGTATTTGCATAAAATCTATGACTCAAGAATCATTACATTTGTACTGACAATATAAATAATGTGTAAAACATCAATACTATGCCTACTTGAATCTAAAACAGAACATGTCAATCATAAAGGTCTACTTCCACACCCACACCATATATATAATATATATATATATATATATATATATATATATATATATATATATATATATATATATAAATGGCAGTAGTGTAAGCATCTTGCACAGCTTCCTGAAAGATAGGAAGACTGAAACTTAAAGGGCTATCATTTAGAGAATTTGTTCTCACTTCTCACCATAGCTGTAGCTAGTCTCAACCTCTTACCACAAAAAACCTGGACAAAGCCAATAATGGGGGAATACAGCCCCAAAATAGGGAAATATTTCTAATACTTATCTTATAAACTTAGAAAATTGCTAGAATAAAAGGTTTTGTGATACCATTTAGTTGCTGAAGAATATGAAGTCAGAAATTTAAATGCCTGTCATTATTTAGTGAATTAAATCCTTCAGTGATTTGCCAAAGTCCTGAAAACCACAGTTTTATGAGGAACAGATAAAAAATATGAGGCTTTAATTTATAAGTGGTGATGGCTAAGGACTTTAGGCTCTTTTTACCCTGTACCCAAGGTACTGGGTTTGAGCCCGAGTACCTCTAGCCACCAGGTATATTAAATTCCTTAAATATTCATATGGGAGACTGTTTACAGAGGATGACAGGGCTTAAAGTTTATGTAATAATTTTTTTTATATAGGAAGTAGAGACAGATTTTAAGTTGAAAATGACATTGTTGGAACTTTGAAATTTGTCAGGGGTGGCCGGATTCTGTAGGGAGTTTTGGCTGAGGGTGGCTATTAAGTCTGTAAAGTGGGAGTTAAACATAGAAGCAATTTCTAAGGGTGGGATGTCTAGACAAGGGTTTTGGGTACTAGGAGTTCCAGGGTATAATATTTTCTTGATAGTGGGCCAAATTTTGGGGGTTTGTGTTTTTGGTTATCCTATGGGTTGAAATAATAATATTTCTTATCAGCAGTAAGTTTTTTTTTGTCATGTTTCAAAGTTGCTTGTAGGTTTGTAGGTGAGCTTGAGATTTGTATTTTTCCCAGTTTCTCCATTGTCTCTCTTACACATTAACTGTATACTAGAAGGGGATAGCAGGGTGATTGTGTGATTTTAACTCTCTTTTTGCATTCTTTCTCTTGTATATATATATATATATATATATATATATATATATATATATATATACACACACTCTCAAATTCAATTTATGAATCCACTTTTATTATTGGTCTGTGGAAGAAACCCATAACAGATATGGGTTTCACCTTCTGGCTTTCCCAATCTTATGTGCAAACAATAGGCTCATGGGTGAAAATAAAAAACCCAATCACATGACCAATGACTGATTAGCATTTCTCAGCAATAACAATAAAAAATAAAGTAACTATAAAAATGTCTTAACATTAATATCCACTAAACTTATTAAATGTATGCATAGTGCCTTTAGTAACATATTCTAATGTCAAATATCAGTATTTTATATAAACAAAGTTGCTGTTTCTTGACATATAAACGGCATACTGAAAGTAACTCAGTATCATCACCTAGTGGATAAAAATATAGTACATATGGTGTGATAGTACAGAAATAATAAATACAATGAAAATGCAAAATTGCACTGGCATCAAAATGCAATTATATAAAAATATTTTACAAAACAGTTAGTTAATCAAGAAAATCTCATACATCAACCGTATGATACTATGTCAAGCCAGGAAACTGTTGTAATAATTTCTAATAAATAATTAAACTAGAAATTGTCATTAAAACCAGGATGAAACAGAGCACACAAATATATAGTATGTACCTGGGGATTCAGAAAGAACCTTATTGTTTCTGTTAAAAGTTGCAGTAAAAAGGCACCATTTCCATGATGTGGTACCTGAGTATTCAGAGACAGTTTAGTTATAATGAGGAAGTTCACATTATCAGGTTATTTGCATGTCTTTGAATCCCAAATGTCAAGTTTTTCTTCTCAAAAAGTGATTCCTTCCCTGTAATCCAACAATAAACATCCCACATCTAGAAAAGACATTTAATAATAATTCCATTTGTTTTATATTTAGGGTCGCCACCTTTCATTGGTGCTAAACCCAGACTTAGGCCACAAACCTCGCACCTCTCATAACCCCACACACCCCCACCCACTCTCCACCCATTTTGTGACGTCATTGTCGCATTACAGGGGGACGCACCCTTTTCCGATCGTGATGTAGATTTACTATCTATTTAACAAACTGTGATGGTCTGTTTCTTTTTTGAGACAGAATACCGGAGTTTGTACAGTGTTTTCCAGACTACAGGACAATTCATTTGATTTCCGGATAGTATGGAAAAAAAAAACAAATAGGTGGCAATGCTATTTATATTTGAACTTATTTCTTTTTGCCTTTCTTTTCTGCATTTGTGTTATCATTTCTTACATCACAAAGGCTATTAAGAATGATAGAGTAATTAGGTTAGGTTTTGTATTCCAACTACACAGCCATTGAGAAAATTTGTTTGTGTCTTTCGGCTTTTCCCGATTAGGGGTCGCCACAGCGGAACTCCGGTCCGCTAATGATTGGCAGTTGATTTTTACATACCGACTTGCCAGGCCTGATGCACAACCTTCAACGAAGGTACGCCCATTCACGCATGTCTCCACGCAGAAGACGCTCTAGCTGAGAATCGAACCGGACAGCGTCTTACTGTGAGGCGACAACGCTACCGCAGCACCATCACCGTGGGTACAGCCATTGAGAAAATAATGGCTGTTACACATTAGCATTTAAATATGCCTTATCGATCACAGATTGCCAGCATCACACCTTACGTTAATAGTGTGGCTGGGAGTCTGAACAAAAGCAAGGCTTTCAAGCTTAGTTTTCAGTTGCAAATGAACAAGAAAACACAAGTCATACTTATTTTTTTCTTACTACAAATTATTTTTCCTTTGATCAAGTGTTCGGTATCACAAAATATATTTTCTTATTACTTTTCTTTTTTTTTTTTTTTTTTTTTTTTTTTTAAGTATGTTGCATTTTTTCAATACTTTACTGTAAAAGTTCATGTTTCTTTTAGTGTTTTGTTATAGCATTTTTGCATTGCATATAGTGCTTTGTTGGCAAAGGAAGTTTAACATCAAAGACTTTAATTCTAGCTACAGCATTAAAAACTGTGAATGCAACACAAATCACCTTGGTCCAAGTAATACCAATTAATCAAAGAAGTCAGATTTCTCATACATGAATACTGAACTAGATATGTTAATTTGAAAAGAACAATTTACTCAGCTACATTTTCAAGCCTATAGTTTGAACATTGCTTAAAATGCAGTATCAGAGGTTGCCGGTAATGAAAATTAAAGGAAGCAAAGTAATTAAAAAAGGAGATTGATGCTGACAGTCAAAAGTACAGTAGGCAGTCACACTACTCTTGTAAGTTGATGAGCAATAAAACCAGACAGTAAATGATTCTTTTATTCTAGGTATTTCACTGTATGGCTATGAAATGACTTCAGGGAGTCGAAGACTTTGACTGCAAAACAAAATCATGTAAGCATGGTAGCCCCCTTTCAGGCTACTTTGGGTATAACAAATTAGAAAATAATAATAACCACTTACTTTGATACAGAGACTTTATATATATTTATATACATATATATATATATATATATATATATATATATACATATATATATATATATATTTATCTATAAAGAGAGACAGACAAATAAAGGCAACCAGGTACCAAGGAAATATAGTTTTCCAGTCTTAAGGTTCGTACACACATTCCATAAGCGAGACTGAAGCAAAAAAGGGAAAATTAGTTGTTCAGAAATTATTACTTTTGATATCAGCATGCAAATTACTAAAATAGACCATTGTTACAACTTCTGGAAGATCTATGTCAAAGATTACTTTGCATTCTTTTTAAAAATAAGAAGACATGATTCAAGCTGTTGCTGCTAGTTTAAAGCACAGTTTATTTGTTAGAACAAGAAATGGCTGCTTTCACCCTTGTCAGAGCTTTATCAAATCAAAGTTATACATATCAATAACAGTTACTCTTCTATTTTCCATATAAAAAGCCTTGTGAATAAAAATACCACTCAACCTGTGCATATTAAATATAGGTACTGTGACAATAGGTGGTACTGCCAGCTATGCCAGTAGATGTGGGGTAGTGGATGTGTAACATATGCCAGCACAGCTAGCTGGAATTTTGTAAATAATTATATGTCATTTGTATATCAAACTGATTTGTACAGATGCTTGTGCTGAAAATGTATTTGTTAAAGTTGCTTGTGTTAAAATGTATCAGCAGTGTGCCCTGCTGGAAAGAAAAGAAACGTACATGTATTATTGTAACTGAATTAAATGTATATGTTTTAACAGAGAACTAGAAGGGAAGTGGTTCATCTAAAACTTCAAAAATAGTTGAAATTATATTACTTTATGGGTTATGCTATAAAGATGTTATCCCACAGTTTTGAATGGAGCCAGAGACGCAATATTTGTACTATAGAATAGTTAGTAGCTCTGTAGGAGGAGTAGAAGGGTTAAAATGGTTTTATGACATCCAGGAACAGCACCAAATCTGAGCAATTCTCTATCTATTTGTATGGTAACACAAGAGTGCTAAAAACCTGGCAGCTTTTAGTAATGGGGGATAGTGCGGGAAACAGTCAGATGACCAGATGTGAGTGATGTCATTCTGTAAGCCAGAAATAATAATTAAATATTAGTAGAAGATTGCTCTCAGCATTCTGTATTTTGTCTTGAATCTGACAACAAGGACCACTCACCCACATTATCTTGCCTTGCTCTATTCAGTAAATAGGAACACTAATTCTTTTTAGCCAGGAAAATATAGTGAGAATAGTTAAGCATTGCTTTTTCTGTAATTGTGTGACTCTTTCTGCCTGTGTTATTTTCAATATTTCCTGTGTGTGAAACTCTGGTGTTTACTGTAAATAGATATTTAGTATTTTCATGTTCTTTTGTTATTTATTATGAAATATATTTAAAGTTTACATAGTGGCTGGTCCTTTTAAAAGAATGTTTAAGGTTTGAGAGTATCTGCATATATTTATTTGGTTAATCCTGAATGCCTTGCTGTTTGGTCAACATTACCATGTGAATTAATATTAACTTCAGTCAGTATAACTGGATACCCTTTTAACAGCCTTATAGTAACTGACTGGTGGCAGTGAAACTGCCTTATATCTGGACAGAAGGTGGCATAGCTAGTAAATCTGTGCCAGCCTTTCCCAGGTGTGTGTGCATGAAAATTAAATCTCAAAGAGTATATGTGTCAGCTACTTGGAGCAGGGACACAAAGCAATGGTGTCACAGAGAGGGTGCTGAAGAATTTGGCTTGGACACCCAGCTGAGGACCTAACCCTAAAGCTTTGCCAGTGGAGAGTCTTATTGGGGACCTGGAGGGGGACAGATAGAGACACCCTGACCCTGGGCTGTGTGTGCAGAGAGGTATTCATCTGGAAATACTGAGTGTATCCATTTATATTCCTAGTGAATATCCATCTCTAGAGTCACTGGTGAGGATTCAGGCTCCTTGATTATTGGCCCAGAGTGGGGACGTAACGTATTTTATTTTATTTATTTATTTTACATTTGTTGACGGGGAGAGTCCAACTGGATTACAAGTCCATTTTCAGTGGAGGCCCAAGGATAAAAGCTCCAAGAGAACACTTTTTTACAAAACATAGTTTTAAGGACAGACTTTTGACATACAATTTTCATAGAAGATACTTTGACATACATATTAACTAGCAGATAGGATACATTTGTTCTCTACAATATAATATTACATTTTAGAAGATATCCCTAAGTTTAGGATTCCTGTGATAAATTAACTATCAGAGTAAAAGCAGAGAGATGTAGAATAAGGCTCCGAGAGAGCAGATGATGTTCGCTATAGTTGAGAAGGATAACAAATTGATTCACTATATGTCTTCGCCTGGTTTTAGTTGAGAAGGATAACAAATTGATTTACAATATGTTTTTCCATGGTTTTAGTTGCTTATGGAGAGCTCAACATTGCTGGGGTAGTTTTCCCTAACTCCTGGAGAGATGAGATGAGCAGTAGATTAACAGTCCTAAGTGGGTACAGTACTATGATTGGTTGGCTTAGCAGAGTTACTTAGGTTAGGTGAAGTGTTCTAATGAGACATTGGCCAGGGGGGGGGGCTACAGGAGCACAGTCCATTATTCAAAAAGTGAGTTTTTACAAGTTTCTTGAACTGTGATGGGGATTTGTTGTCAGTTATGTTGGCAAGAAGGGAGTTCCAGATTTTTGCTATACAGTGGCTATAGACAGACTTACCAGCTTCATTATTATATTTGGTTACTTTGAGGAAGTTTTGTGTACTAGACCTCAAGGGCCTGGTGGTTGTATAGGGTTGAAAAAGATTTTGTTGGGCTGGGGTGTTTTCAGAGTTATATATTATTTTGTGGGCTAGTGACAGTTGATTGAGTTGAAGTAGTAGTGGTAGTTCTAGCCAACTGAGTTTTTTTAGGCATTCACAGTGATGTGTTCTGATGGGAGAGGTTGTAGCGAATTTGGTTATCTTATTATAACAACTATCAAGTTTGTTTAGGTCAGATTTGCGGAAATTTTTAAACATGGGGGAGGCATAAGGTAGGGTGGATAGTAGATGAGTCCTCGCTATTGTAGTTTTGGAGTGGTCAGTGAGGGGTTGGTAGCAGTGGTGGGATTCAGGCTCCTTGATTACTGGCCCAGAGTGGGGACCTCACATATTGGTGGCAGTGGTGGGAAATTTAACTTCTGTAGCCTGTAAGCAGTTGTCACTAAAGGTGTGCATTCTCTCAGCATTCATTTATGTAGACTTTAATGAATAGTATTGTAAATTCTACCATACAAAGTCATTTATTTTTGTTTCTAAAAAAAGGAAATGTAAGATTTATGCCCTCTTTCTATAAATTATTTGTGCCACTTGTATGTTGGTCATGTAGCATGGTTTTGTGTGCACCAGGCAGCTTCAGAAAATGAGTATGAATAGGGACAATCATCTAGAGCCAAGGGTAATACTGCCGGGTGACAGATTCAGAAAAATGAATAGAGAGATAAATCAAGCCTGAAAATAGTGACATGCCTATAAAAATAGGTAGATCATTTGCAGGGATAAGTCAGGCATGAAAACAGTGACTTTCTCCAAAATAGGGACATTGCATGCTCACTATCAGCATCCATTTCTAGCCAGGATCATCTTTCAGGCAGCCATCAGGGCTTTCTACATAATTATGTAGCATTCTGTTTTTTGGTGGCTAATGCATGAGCTGCTGAAGCAAGGTAGACCAATGACACATGTATACTTCCATGCATATATGCATACATGTACTGCTACTGGTTATGTATTGCTTGTTACTACTAAGTGCATATAAAGTTCTTCTGGAAGGTGGTTGAGCCCTGACCTTCTTCAAGTGGAATACCTTCCAGTACTATGGTACACCACACCACTATCCTCACTGGAGCAGATAGTGAGATTCAGGAAGTACTAGGATGTGACCTCATTCAGTCACTGTCAAATAAGTAGTAACTTTGATAAGCCTGGTATCGGAAATCAGAGAAAGTAGGGTATTTTAAAGATATGAAGGTGCTTTGGTGCCAAATTTGAAAAAAAAAAAACAAGTCACATCTGTTTTTTATCATTTTTTTACTGGTGACATATGATGCACAATCATTAAACTTGATATTGATTGTTCTGTTTGTGAACTCAGACAAATCTGCATATTAGAAGCATGTCAAATGTTAGCAGAGAAGGGCTATATGATGGACAATGTATGATGAGTGCTGAGTACAATGGAATGATGACATTCTTGGACCCAGATGCCATACCATCGCTGATAATTTCAGCAACATGGAATGATATCCTTGCTACCATAGACACATGATGGCTGAAACCCAGGTTACTGTCTATATATATCCCCAAATCCTGGACTGCTGTGTCTACTCCTAGGGGTGTGTTATCAATCAGGTAGTTTCTTGGGGTAGCCAACTTCCCAAGGGGACTATTGTGCATTTATTGGCAGTGAATTTTAAACCTTGTCTACAGCACCAGTTATTTGTCTATATCAGCCCTTCCTAGCAGATAATATAGTCTTGGGTAAATTCTATGACTGCTCCCAATTTGCAGACATCTGCAAACTTGGTCAGCCAGAGGCTATTGACATTAGCCTAACGTTTGAGAAGTAGATGCCAAAAACTAGAGGACCCAGCATTGAGTCCTAAGGGACGCTGCTAGGGACCAACCTTTTTGTGGAACTTGACTCCCCTATCTTAACTTTCTGGGTCCTATCTGAGAATCCAGCATGTAACTTAGAAGTTTATGCCTAATTCCATGAGTTTATTTACACTGCCTGAGAGAGAGGTATTGTGTCATACGCTGTGGCCGGTTCAAGGCAGGCAGTGCAGACTGTTTTGCCTTTTTCTTTTGCCTCGGTGACCTTCTCAAAGAAGTCTTGTAGACTAAGTAGGCAAGATCTTCCCTTGACAAAACCAAACCGGGTTGGATCCAGTGTATGTCATTATTAATCATTTCCGCTACCTCCACCACTACAGTGACAAGGAGAATGTAGATTGTTAAATAAAGGAAGATGGAAATCAAGGCCAGCAGAGTTAGAATACTGGCTTTATTAAAAGGCAGCATGCCTTAATGAAAATAGACAGAGATCCAGGAGAAGAATTATTTTAGAAGTAAAGAGATGCATGTTTTAATTATGGCTGTGATACATTGCATGTCACAAGAATGTGCCAAGTCAGAATTAGATCTTTTCTGCTTACCACCAGCTCAAACCAGTATAAAAAAATGTTGATATCCTCACCTTTGTCAGATGTTAGTGACAATGCACCCTTAAATTTTACACCGTTGGGAATGTGAAAGATTAAATTTACCTTACTAGCATTATTTTGTTAGTAACACACTTCAGCACACAGCAAGACAGTAAAGACTTTATTCTGTCTAGCACTGCATCTGGAAGCCTTTTGGTTAAGGTTAGATGTGAAAGATCTATGTACATCAGACCCCCACATGAATATGGAGCAGTGTCTCATTAACTTGTTAAGGCTCATATTCATCTTTTACATATTATCATTTTTTTTTAACTTATAATTTATGTGTGAAAACAAGTATTTTATTCAAAAAGTGGGAACAGCTGTGGGTACAACATTTGCTCCCATCTATGCTAACTTATTTGTAATCCTATCTGAGAGAAGGTTTATGTTAAAGGAAAATTTTATGTTACATAATTCTGTTGAAAATGTAAGATACATAAATGATATTTTCACTTTATGTAAGGGTAAAAAAATAAAACAGAGGCATTTAATAGGTTTTAAACAATGTCATATTGGGAACTGGGTTTAGTTTTTCTTTCACTAATTTGCATATAGGTTTTCTTGCTATTGATTTCTTGATTAAACCTTTGAAAATGTACGGAGGAAGAGGCAACCAAGGCTTCTTATTTCTGAAAAACACAACAGTAAATATGTTTTGAAAGTGATCATTTCCTTCAGTTGGGGAATTCACTTCCCTTTGCACAGATTGTTAGGTTAAAAAGAGGTACCATCGATAGTGATGCACTTCGCTATTCTGGCAATTCATGTTGAGAAAAGATGGCTTAAAAGGGAATATTCCAAATATATTCTTAGGAGAGGCAGAGCGACAATTGTGGGTAATTAATTTATTGATAATAATTTTGGTGTTTTAGGGGTGGTAATTTGAAGTGGTCTAAAAAAATAAAAAATATGTTTTGTATTAAAGTATACTACATTTTCAGAGTATGTTTCTACATTACAAATATAAAGTATAAAATATTACCCTATGTCAAATTTTAAGAAACTAGTTACCAAAAAAAGTGTTCCTGTTTATTTTTCTTAGAAAACAGTTTAAACATAAATTAACTTTTGTCATTTAAAACTATTTGTAAGAAATAAAATGACTTTACTAGTGAGAAATAAAAAAATGACTTCTTTAGGAATGTTTAAATATAACAACTGCATTGATTTGATGCTTGTAATGTTAAGTATACATGATTATACATTATGGGCAGACATGGAACATCAAGGAATCTTCATTTGTTGCATATGGTATAAAATGTCACTCAGAAGGAGGAAAACTGTATACTTGACAAACAAAAGGATAGGTTAAAGCTAGTCTACAGGACATTTGTGTGATATAAAGAACAGGACTATGACAAACCCCACAGTAGTTCATGCAAAGGAGTACAGTAATGATAGTGTGGAAAGTTTTAAATGCATGGTTTGGCATCTTAGCACCTATGTATAAAAATGTCAAAACATTGAAAAACAGAACATCAAGAGGTATTCTGTATATTCTAAGGATTAACCCTGGAGCAGGAAAAAATAAAAAAACAACCATTTTTGCAAGAGTCAAAGCCCCCTGCTTCCCCTAATTAAATATACTAACTCTAAGATTGTACAGTCCCCAGGGAAAGAGAATATCCCCCTATCATGGCATTGTCAGTGTTATGCACGTCATCCTTCTTTTATACAAATGTTGTCAGCCAAATTGGTATTCATCTCATCTCCATTCGATCAAAAGTAACAAGCTCAGATATGTGTGTGTGTGTGTATGTGTGTGTGTGTGTGTGTGTGTGTGTGTGTGTGTGCGCGCGCATGTCCATGTCTGTGTGTGTGTGTGTGTGTGTGTGTGTGTGTATGTGTGTGAATAGGTTAGTTTATTTACTACGCTGCTGACTAATTTATATATATATATATATATATATATATATATATATGTGTGTGTGTGTGTGTGTGTGTATATATATATATATATATATATATATATATAAGAGTGAATGAAAGCGCTAATTTATTTGTTTCATAGTGGTTATTGGATTGGCACCTGGAATTCCGTTTTTTTGAGTGTAACATAGAAGTAATGTCATTTTTCCTTGTTTCCAAGTTTGAATGATCTTGGAATTACTTTGTATATAGTTGAAAGGGCAAAGACCCCTACACGGATGGTGCAAGGGGGCTTGCCCCTCCAAAAATGCTTAAGTGTTTGTGGAAGCCAACTATTTGGCTTGTTGACTTTAGTTTTCTGATGTTCTGTTTTCAAATTGAACAGTCAGATAGTTAGTATGTCTATACAAGGAACATTATTTTGTCACTGCATGATTCCTAAAAGGTGGGTCATACCCCCCGGCAAGCATGAATTCACACTGTGGGAAAAACAACTTGTAAAGCATGATATGATATGTATGGTCCCCCTTATTTTGTTTACTGCCTTTGCTGCTGACAAATACTAAAAAGCAGAGATATCTTACCCAGAACGTTATAGATATTCTCCTTGAATATGTAGAATATATTCGAGCTACTAAGTGATTTTTTTTATTGTACACCTTCTGACTTATTACATTCCTATGACTGAACTAAAAGGCAGTAACTGTTGTGAACAAAGTATATATGCTGCTGTTCTGGGTAGTGTGGAATATGTAACATGTTGTAGTGAAGCCAGTGAACCCAAAGGCCTGACTAAAAGTACTGCTTTGTGCCCAAAATGTAGTCATTGCACATGAGTCACTGCGAACATAGCAGTACCTTACTGCAGTAAGGAGAGCAGCATAGAGATTTTTGTACAATGAATTCTGTTTCTTGAAATATGTGTAACAGGAAAAACAGTTCAACTTCTTTGCAAAAGGCTTACTGAATAGCTTCTGCAATACACTCAAATAACTTAAGGGGCGTATCTTGAGGGAACAGACTGAAGTGTTTGCTTTGCCTATATGAAAGTTCTAGTTTAAGCTACATGCACAGACATAAGTAGTTTTGCTTTGCCATCAGCACGTTTTATTTCTTTGACAGTCACAGAGATTTCTTTCGGTCTCTTGTGATTCACATTGCACAGTAATACAATTTGCTCTAAAATAAAAAATTAAGTTCAAATGCTTAAATCTTGATTGCCTAAGGGGAAATCTTTTTCATATGTTTTATTGACTCAGCATGACACTAGAATTTACTGTCACATCACTATGAAATCACTACTCATCTCACATGTAATCACCACTAAAAAGCAGTTGTCACATACACTCATTTAAATAAGGAAATATTTTGAATTAAGATAATTATCAAATATAGTTTTCCGTATAATCATATCTGTAGCGCACATACAGATGCATATAAAAATAAGAATTTCTGATTTGAGTTTATTTGCAATGATGCCTATGATATGTATGCAAAATTATAAATTATTTTTCCAGAGTTATTTCAAGGTTAATACTAACAATTTGGCAGCATAACATTATGTGGTAAAGTACGGTGGATAAGAAACAATATTCTTATCTGGACTTTCAAAAAATATAGCGATTACTTCACCTAATAGTACCACTGATTCTCTCTGTATACATTTGCAAACTTTGTGACTTGGAGCAAGACAGAAAAACAGACCGTACTCCCAGCGCAATTCTAAAAGAAAGCACTTTTGTCAAGTGGGTTAACATGTTAACAAATAAAATGTATCTTTAGAAGAGAGAAGATTCAGATGATGGGGTGTAGAATCCAAGAAGATGTGCCTGCTTATAGTACTTTTGCTAGCAAGATGCGGCCTGTGTTTTTCTTATGTTGGTAATGACAAATTTACTTCAAAATTTTTTGAACAACATTTTGCTATAAAATAAAATTTAAAATACAGATCTTAGTCTAGCATATTAGATCTGTCCACAGACAATAGTGCCATCTTGTGCCTGTTTAGTTAATACATACAATTGCTATCCTTAATTTCTATGGATTCCAAACTTTGGCTGCTAGAAGTTCAAGGAAATAAAGATTAAAACCAGACAAATTGTTTTTTTTACAGAAACTTTGCTTGCACCCAAGATTTCATATGGGTTTTGGATATGAACATTGTGCCAATAAAATTAAGCAAACACTTGAATTAGTGAATTTCTCCGTGTTGCACATGTTATACTTTGCAGGTAAAAAACATAAAAGAAATTTGAAATTAGGAAAGGATTGTAGGATCATCGGGAGATACTAGGCTAAGAGCCCTGAAGCCTTTTTCAGCCTAGCCAGTCATGTTGCAATTCTCCCAATTATCACTGCAGGTGCAGAGCCATCTATCACATGTTGCTTCAGTTGGCGTTTAAAGTTGTTCAGGTTGCAGTCTGTTCTTAAGTGGAATGAGATAGTATTCCAACTATTAGCAGTGCAGTCTGAATACAGGGAATATCCTGTACTGTTGTTAGGTTTAGTTATAGACAGTAGTGATTTGTCACTGGAGCATAGAGGTCTCTCAGTAGGCTGAGAGATGGAGCCTAGAATGGCTTTGGTGTATGCCTCTGACTTATGGCATCTATAAAGACAGTACTATAAGAAGACAGTACTATAAAGACAGGTTCTGATGATGTTCACTGAAGTAATAAAGATAGTAGTTCTGTGTACAACTTCAGATTTACAGCATCTTTGTTTTGCCCATTTTCCAAGGAGGTGTGGAAGGACAAGCACAGGTAGGTTTGAACCTCTGCAAAAAAGATTTATTTAGTTTGTTCCTTATTTTCAGCAAAATTCATTTTAATTTTGTTAAGTAGTTAAAACTAGAGCCATAAAGAAGTTGAGGGTGAGGATATAAACCCAAATGCTGTCCTTTTTAGACTAAATATACATTTACAAGTATGGTTCCATATCATTTGGTTGAAAGCACAAATTGTTAAATTCTATAATTTACCTATTTATTTATTGGAATTTGTTTACTGGGAACATCTGACTGAGCAGTGCCCTTTTTCAGTAAAGGCCCAGAGAGACAAGCTCCATGATACAGACACCATGGAAATTGTTTGCTTTGTTTCATTTACTATAAAGACTTGTACAAAATCTAGCAGATAAGAAGATAAGATAAAGTGTTAGAGCAGCCCAAAGAAAGGAAGGAGAGGAGGAAGCACACAAAAGACAAAGGAGGTAAGATGATAGAGGAGGGTCCAGTTGTCATAGCAGTACATTAAGTTTTGTGTGGGATGCCAGTTCTATACTGGTCTTGTCAGATGACAGTGTATTAAAGGTATTTTTGGGAGAAGATAGAGCTGGAAGTGAACATTAGTACTCTGTTTATTTATTATTTATTTATTTTGTATTCTGGAGGAGTTGTGAGTTGTTGAGCCATGCATCTGTGGAGGAGAAGGATTTGTAGGTGAGGGTTTGGAGCATGTGTTCTGTCCTAGTAACATATTAGAGTGGAGCCATCTGTGTATTGTACTTTGGTGGCCTATTTAGCTGCTGTGTTTAGGCTACTGATAAAAAAGTTAAACAGTTGTTGTCAAAGGATGTGGTCTTGTGAGACTCCAATGGATATAGGAAGGAAAGAAGAGAAATCATCTTGCCAGTTCCATGTCTGGGACCAGTTATTCAGGTAACTAAAAAAACAGTTAATTGAGGAGGGTGACAGCCCATAGTAAGAGAGTTTAGTTATGAGAATTTGATGATTAGCTGAGTTTGAATGCCTTTGATAGATCCAGAAATAGAAGACCTGAATTGCTACTGTAATGTCTTATATCTGTCAACATTAGAAGGGCAGTAGTTGTACTGTGATATGTAACTAAGATATTAAGATATATATATACAGTGGCGGCTGGTGACTTCAAATCACAGGGGGGCTGCAGGAGACGTGGAATGGGTGGGGTCAAAGGGAAGGGGTGTGGTCAGCCATAAAGGGGAGGAGCTATGCACAAAACCACAAAAAACTAACTTTAATTAAATACGCTGCCCTGGGTGGCAAACCATCATTATGAAAGTCCAATCAAGACAAAAATAAGTGTAGAAGAATAAAAATATTTCAATGCATTGGCTGCATGACAGCTTACTTAATATCTAGATGGAAACAAAAGGTTGTGAGGCATGAAAAAATAAATTACTTTTTAAATACATTACTGGAATGCCAGTCAAAATCAAGTATAAGAAAAACCAGAAGCACTCAACTCAAACCACTTCTCCTTGCACTGCAGTTCTAATTATAATATATTCAGCTTTATTAAAGTACCAAGTAACATGCTGAAAGTAGAAATCTATGTGATGCCCCACTTGTAAAAATGTTTCTTATCCAAAAAGACCTGCTGCCTGACAACTTGTTTCATGGGGAAAACATGATAAAAGTAAAAAATGAAAAGCAAACAAGAAACAAGCTCAAGATACATTGCTTAAAGGATTACTGTACAGGTTATGGACCACACATGATTGGCATTCTGTTTAGTTTACGGGTAAAGTCTGTAGAGATGACTGGAAGTCTCCAACAAGTGTAATGAGCTTTTTAAAATAATGGAATCCTGTCCTTTAATACCCAAGGCTTATACATTATCTAGTCAAGTATTCTCTGCATGACAACAACAGAAAGGCTTTCAATGTTGGCAATTGTTTAACAGTATGCTTATTAAAGCTTACTTGCATCTTACGATGTCAGACAAGCTTACCTTATGGTCATTAAAGCATTGCTACTTAAACACAGAGCAACAGGCACTTTGAGTAATAAGCATAAATCTGAGTAATAAGCATAAATCAACAGTACAAAAATATGACAGAAACCAGACCATTCTGCAAAATCAAGGACAGATGAAAAGCCACTGTAGTACTTATGCAGTGTGTCCTCCCCATCCAAGGTAGATACAACTACTCCTTGCCTTGCTTTGACACATCCAGAGTCACTACATGGGGGAGTAGGGTGCAACAAGCATGTCACAATTTGAAATCTCTCTGGCTGACTGTGATGGCCCTGACACATTTGTCATACCTCTCAACCTCAAGAGCAAGAAATCTGGACAAAGCCATACACAGAAGTGGGACAAAGGCCCAACAATAAGGACAATTTTTAAATATTGCTCTAATAAACTTAGAAAGATAATAGAATAGGTCTTGCATTAGTATGAATTTTCTGAAGGGTATAAAATCTGAAACTCAAATGTCTGTCATTTTCTAACTTCAGTCTTTAGTGATTTGTCACTAATTTGCCAAAAACACAATTTTATGAAAAATGGACCAAAAATGTGATGCAAAAATATAAAATAGACACACAATACAGCTGCTACCTGTCAAAGAAGGGACACTTTAATATTAGTACTGCTACCTTGAGCAGCTGACAAAATAAAAGAATCTACATGCATTTCAAGTAATCTATAACTTTGATTATTACAGTTATTTCTTAATTGTAAACCCTCCATGTTTTCTTCCAAAATTGCTCTTTTGTGGAGGGATTATTAGGGGGAAGAGCAACATTTTGAGCCAAAAATTGGGGACAGTTGAGAGGTTGGCTATGCCTAATTCTATAAAGCAATTTATTTGCATGTACCTCTCAACCTGTTAATGCAGTAAATCTGAACAAGGCCAAATATATTGGGGGCACATATAAACAGTACTAAAAATTGCTCTTGTATAAATTGAGACAGTTGATAGCACAGCTCTTACTTTAACATGCATTTTTCTGAAGGTTATGAAGTCTGAAACTTATTATTTAGTGACTTCTGGCAAATCATTTAGGAATTAAAACTACAAATTTTATGAACAACAAACCAAAAATAAGAAAATAAATCTATTCATTCTTTGAAAATCTGGACAGTTGGGAGGTATAGTTCAGCTGGGCCTGTCTGAGTTTGCTGCCCTTCCCCCCTGACAAAATAATGGTTGAATGAAGCCTCTGCAGCCATTCCAATGAACCATTACTTGGCTATTTCACTCCATTTACCATAAACACTAATGTGCATACTGTTTTACTTCTATGAGGAGTTGGACTTCATTTGAAAGTTTTATTTTGTATTTTACAGCACAAACACTAAGTCATCTGTTAAACAAAGCAATGCAGTCTCACAATGAAAACTTAGCATTAAAACTTCTCTGCCCTTGAAACTCACATTCATTGAAACAGCATTGAAACCCACATTCAAAGAAAATACATTTTGCCAGTGGCAGATAAAGATTAATTTGGGGCTGTTTTTGAATCATAGGCCCCTTGCATATGAAACATACATGTGCTCTTTGATACACCTTCCTCATTGTACTAAAATTCTATTCCTTGTACAATACAGTACACTTGTTAGAGGGTGTTTTAAATTTGTTTTGAACATTTTTCCAGTAAGCAATGAAACAAACCATATGCACCCATAATGGTAAAACTGCCCAGTTGAGAACATTTATCATAAAAAAGTCTACTCAGACTTCCACAGTCCACCATTATTAGTAAATATACACAATTCTACAGTCCACCATTATTAGTAAATATGCACAATTCCACAGTCCACCATTATTAGTAAATATGCACAATTCTACAGTCCACCATTATCAGTAAATATGCACAATTCTACAGTCCACCTTTATCAGTAAATATGCACAATTCTACAGTCCATTATCAGTAAATATGCACAATCTCTGAAGTAAGTCATCTAAATAATTCCACATTAAAGAAATCTGTAACTAATGAAGAGGTTGCTGCTAGCAATCACCTTTATATTTCATGGTTTCATCGAAAAATAAAGTGTCTGTTGCCCCTCAGGAATAAATTGCCTATATATAACATTAAAAAAATGATAAGCTAGTAATAATATTGCAAGAGGAAATGGATGGCAAACTGATAACGAACTCATAGTTAGTATCTTCACCAAGGAGAACATTCTCAGTACGGCAGCATCCAAGTAGAACCCACAGCCTTCTGCATCAAAAGCAAGTAGACAACCTGTTGTGCTATAGTATTAACTAGGCAAAGCACTAAACTTCTATTCCCCTGCAGCTCTCAGCTCCTTGTAAAATCTACTCAATACTCAACTGCATCTCAACTTCGCAGCTCAAGAAAACTGGAAAAAGCCAAAATGTATTGGGGGGGGGGGGTCAAAAGCCCAAAAACCAGGGACACATTAAACATTGCTTGTATAATCTTGGAAAGTTGCTAGAATAAAATGTTGTGTTGCCACCATATATTTTACTGCCAAGGTCATACCACTACGCCACATCAGCTGCTTTGTAAAAGAGAGGAAGACTGAAACTTAAATGGCTATCATTTAGTGAATTCAGTTCAAACTGTAGCTGTCAACCTCTTAGTACAAAACACCTGGACAAACCCAGTAATGAGGGAATACAGCCCTCAAACATATTCAGTGAATTCAGTTCTTGCCATAGCTGTCAACCTTAGCACAAAAACCTGGACGAAGCCAATAATGGGGGAATACAGTCCCAAAAATAGGGACAAATTTAAAATATTCATCTTATAAACTTAGAAAATTGCTAGAAAAAAAGGTTGTGCTACTATGTATTCTGAAGAACATGAAGTTTCAAATTCAAATGCCGGTCAATTTTACTGCGGACAGAACAAAAACAATTTTCAGCAGAGACGCAGGGATTAATACTGCAGACACGTCTTTGTAAAATGGCAGGGCACCAGAGCAAATCCACACAAACACAGGGAGGAGATGCAGACTCCACACAGAAGCCACCCCAACCAAGAATCAAACCAGAAAACCTATAGCTGTGAGGCAACAATACTACCACTGCTCCATCAAGTCTGCAAGGAATTAAACATTCAGAAACCTGAAGTCTGAAATTCAAATGCCTGTCAATTTTACTGCGGACAGAACAAAAACAATTTTCAGCAGAGATGCAGGGATTAATACTGCAGACACGTCTTTGTAAAATGGCAGGGCACTTGAAACTCACATTCATTGAAACAGCATTGAAACCCACATTCAAAGAAAATACATTTTGCCAGTGGCAGATAAAGATTAATTTGGGGCTGTTTTTGAATCATAGGCCCCTTGCATATGAAACATACATGTGCTCTTTGATACACCTTCCTCATTGTACTAAAATTCTATTCCTTGTACAATACAGTACACTTGTTAGAGGGTGTTTTAAATTTGTTTTGAACATTTTTCCAGTAAGCAATGAAACAAACCATATGCACCCATAATGGTAAAACTGCCCAGTTGAGAACATTTATCATAAAAAAGTCTACTCAGACTTCCACAGTCCACCATTATTAGTAAATATACACAATTCTACAGTCCACCATTATTAGTAAATATGCACAATTCCACAGTCCACCATTATTAGTAAATATGCACAATTCTACAGTCCACCATTATCAGTAAATATGCACAATTCTACAGTCCACCTTTATTAGTAAATATGCACAATTCTACAGTCCATTATCAGTAAATATGCACAATCTCTGAAGTAAGTCATCTAAATAATTCCACATTAAAGAAATCTGTAACTAATGAAGAGGTTGCTGCTAGCAATCACCTTTATATTTCATGGTTTCATCGAAAAATAAAGTGTCTGTTGCCCCTCAGGAATAAATTGCCTATATATAACATTAAAAAAATGATAAGCTAGTAATAATATTGCAAGAGGAAATGGATGGCAAACTGATAACGAACTCATAGTTAGTATCTTCACCAAGGAGAATATTCTCAGTACGGCAGCATCCACCCCTTGTGGGAGTAGAACCCACAGCCTTCTGCATCAAAAGCAAGTAGACAACCTGTTGTGCTATAGTATTAACTAGGCAAAGCACTAAACTTCTATTCCCCTGCAGCTCTCAGCTCCTTGTAAAATCTACTCAATACTCAACTGCATCTCAACTTCGCAGCTCAAGAAAACTGGAAAAAGCCAAAATGTATTGGGGGGGGGGGGTCAAAAGCCCAAAAACCAGGGACACATTAAACATTGCTTGTATAATCTTGGAAAGTTGCTAGAATAAAATGTTGTGTTGCCACCATATATTTTACTGCCAAGGTCATACCACTACGCCACATCAGCTGCTTTGTAAAAGAGAGGAAGACTGAAACTTAAATGGCTATCATTTAGTGAATTCAGTTCAAACTGTAGCTGTCAACCTCTTAGTACAAAACACCTGGACAAACCCAGTAATGAGGGAATACAGCCCTCAAACATATTCAGTGAATTCAGTTCTTGCCATAGCTGTCAACCTTAGCACAAAACCTGGACAAAGCCAATAATGGGGGAATACAGTCCCAAAAATAGGGACAAATTTAAAATATTCATCTTATAAACTTAGAAAATTGCTAGAAAAAAAGGTTGTGCTACTATGTATTCTGAAGAACATGAAGTTTCAAATTCAAATGCCGGTCAATTTTACTGCGGACAGAACAAAAACAATTTTCAGCAGAGACGCAGGGATTAATACTGCAGACACGTCTTTGTAAAATGGCAGGGCACCAGAGCAAATCCACACAAACACAGGAGGAGATGCAGACTCCACACAGAAGCCACCCCAACCAAGAATCAAACCAGAAAACCTATAGCTGTGAGGCAACAATACTACCACTGCTCCATCAAGTCTGCAAGGAATTAAACATTCAGAAACCTGAAGTCTGAAATTCAAATGCCTGTCAATTTTACTGCGGACAGAACAAAAACAATTTTCAGCAGAGATGCAGGGATTAATACTGCAGACACGTCTTTGTAAAATGGCAGGGCACCAGAGCAAATCCACACAAACACAGGGAGGAGATGCAGACTCCACACAGAAGCCACCCCAACCAAGAATCAAACCAGAAAACCTACAGCTATGAGGCAACAATATTTCCACTGCACCATCAAATCTGCAAGGAATTAAACATTCAGAAACCTGAAGTCTGAAATTCAAATGCCTGTCAATTTTATTTAACATTTGTTAATCAGGACAGTCTGACTTGCAACAAAAAAACAATTTTCAGCAGAGGCCCAGGAAGAAATAATGCAGACATGTCTTTGTAACATGGGAGGACACAAAAGCAAACCCACACAAACACAGGGAGAAGATACGGACCCCACAAAGAAGGAACCCCAGCCAAGAATCAAACCTGAGAACCTGCAGCTGTGAGGCAACAATGCTACCAGTGCAACATCAAATAAAAGCAAACCCACACAAACACAGGGAGAAGATAACAGACCCCACAAAGAAGGAACCCCAGCCAAGAATCAAACCTGAGAACCTGCAGCTGTGAGGCAACAATGCTACTACTACACCATCAAATATCAAGCATTGCAACATTTACAAACCACAGATATTATGAGGAACAGATCAGATCAAATATGAGGCAAAAATCTGCAATTTTTTTACAAATGGTGGTGGGTAGGGAACTCAAGTCTTTAACACCTGCATACAGGGTACAGGGTTCAAGCCTGAGGTATTCCCTACCACACCACCATGAGCACCTGGGGCATTCACACACACACACACACACACACACACACACACACACACACACACACACACACACCAGAAAAGCACATTAATCTATCCAGTTAAAAGCACTAATATATCCATCCAGTTAAAAGCACTAATAAATCCATCCAGTTAAAAGCACTAATATATCCATATCCAGCTAACACACACAGTATAAAGTAAAACGCACCATACACTTACCTGTCTGTTCTCCATACCATATCCTGCCCGCGCAATACTCACAAAGACCCGCGAGATCCCAGGCAAAGCTCCTTCCCGACGAGATCCCAAGTAAAAGCTCCCTCCCAACGACGAGACTGTTCTGACTGCTGCTGTTGCAGTCCGGACCCGACATATAATCCCAGCGAGTCTGTGCACTTTAAAAGTGCACAGACGTCTCCTTGTGTCCCTCTATGGGGACTGCCGGACTGCCTTGAGCATGCGCATAGACCGACAGTAGTCGGGACTACTGCTCATGTGCAAAGTCCGCGAAATTTAAAAAATAATTTTGTTTTCTAATTTTTATTTTGAGGGGGCTGCAGTCCGGCAGCCCGATGCCACGAGCCGCCCCTGTATATATATATATATATATATATATATATATATATATATATATATATATATATATATATATATACATACATATACACACACATATGGTTTGCTATCAAAATGTGGAATGGCACTTACACAAAATTGGGATGGTCAAATGCATGTTTTCTAGTTTCTGTAATGCCAATCCAGAAATGTTCAAATCCACATTAGTGAATGGTAGTGTGCATTCGCTAATATAGGACTGACATTCTAATAACAGATCGCACTACAGTGGGGATTGGGAAATTTACCTTTTTCCTCACTGTCGTGTGATCTGGAATTGAAATATATAATATGCAGGGGGTGTGGGGGGTGCAGGGGGACTTGCCCCCCCCCCTGCAAAAATGTTACCGGTAACATGGACTTTTGACATTAGAACATCCAGTGTTCAAATGTCGATTTCATGGTTACCATTTCTGATATTTTGTTAATTTTGTATTAGCAAATTCAGAAAACAAAATCAATCAAAATGTGAAATTTTTTTTTGATTTTCCACATTTTGATAGTAAACTTACATACATATATATATATATATATATATATATATATATATATATATATATGGGTCCTTTCAGTTTGCCAACAACCATATGGCCGACACCATATGATCAACATTCGGAATGCTGACAATGCGGAACCGGCATCTCACTATAGTGTGGAATGGAAAGATTTCCATTCCTGCACTGTACTGCAATCTCGGAGTTGGTATATTAAAGGTTCAGGGGGGTGGGGATGCACGGGGGGCATAGTTCTCCTGCTAGCTTTTTAAAGGAAATTTTATTTTCCTTTTTTGTGGACTTCTTACAGTGTCGATCATATGGTGTCAGCCATATGGTTGTCGGCATTCTGGAATGTCGGCATTGTGTAGGGGATCCATATATATATATATATATATATATATATATATATATATATATATACACACACACACATATATATATATATATATATATATATATATATATATATATATATATAGATATAGATAGTAATGTAGAGAAGTTTAAGACTGCACTGCTAAACCTAGATACTGCAGTAGTCTTGGGCATGATTCCTACTGCCTTTTTGTCTCTTCTGTGACACTAAGCAAACCATTGTCACCACTGAAAAGGAACTGTGTCTAGCAATAAGATGATAGGTAAATGCACATTAAAGAAAGCTAACAAAATTGTAAATGGATATAATAGCTGTAGTAGTATTAATAGCGAACATAAAACATTGATATGGAATTAGACTTAAAAAACAGACTGCTCTAAATGATAAGATCACACAGAAAAATAGAAAGGTACTATAGTAACACCAAGTAAAACAGGATAAATAAATACATTTGACCAGAACAGTTTGCGAATAATTGCTAAATTAATTAATGCAAATTTTTGTTAATTCTTACAAGAGTAATAAAAAAGTAAAAAGTATGAATTTGCAAATTAATGACGGATAAAGATAATAAATTTACTAGCCATTGCATTTGGTACAAGTGCAAGAATAGACCTCTTTAAAGTGTTGTATTAGTTTATTCCTAAACTCAGTATATTTAGTTTCATTTCTAATATCTGGCGGCTAGTAATTAGTTTCTTTGAACAATCTTTCAAAAAAAAATCTCCCTCTTATGGCTTATAAATATGGAGGTTATACAGAGTTAAAGGTAATTTTGTGCTGTTATGTAGGTCATAAAATTATATCTTTAGATTTAAGTTGTTTCTGATAGTCATTATCTCTTATTTGGAAGACCAAAGGTAATACTTGATGATAGGAATGCTGAATGTGTAGGAACATAATGCGAGTTAGCTTTTTGCACAGTTAGACAGTGATGCTCCAGTTGTTGGGCAAGAGGTATATACCTCCAGGTTCTGTTTGCAGAAATTTGAATTAGCTTAGTGTTCTGCTCAGAGTTAAGAACATTATTGGTTGATTGTACCTCAGTTTAGGTAATAAGACATTTCTAGCTGTAACCCTCCTAGAGTTGTATGTAAAATTGTTAGGTACTGTATAGCGGGCTCTCAGCTGTATGGCTATCATATTCACTATTCATTCTATGTGTTATTAAAATGAAAAGGGCTGAGTCCCTCCAGAGACCCAAATATTCATATCTCTCAAGCTTCTGATGTTTGTTTCCCAGGAGTCAAGAATTATAATAGTATCATCTGCAGTTTAATTTCTTAACTAGAACCAAAAATTCTATAGACTGTTTTTCTAGAGATTATAGAAAGTGCATTCAACTCCATCTATTTTCAAAAGAAGTAGAAATCAGTTTTTAGTTGTTGCTTAATGTTTCTTAGGTTAGGATTTGTCCTGACAATTTAGATATCTTCTGCAAAAAGTGGAATGGCAGACACAGGGATAATACTGTTAATATCAGTAATGAATATGGAAAATTGCTTTAAAGTTATCACTGATTCAGGGGCATTGGGTGCTGACTTGTCAGAACAGGCTGAATTCTTGGCTAGGCTTGTAAAGGCCTCAGGCCCAATAGCCTAGTAACTTCCTATGATTCCTGCCAAACACCTGAGGTTAAAGTACCTAAGTCAGATAGACTGTTACCTTATTATACAGTAAAGGTGCTATAAGTAAGGTAGTTTAGCACCAAGTTAAAGTATTTATTTCAAACCCTGCCTTTTTAGATGATAGATAAGTAGGATGTGATCCATGCTTTCAAAAGCTCTTTTAAGGTATATGGAGTACATCACAATAATTATGTTCTGCTAACTAAATTGCATCTGTAAAACAATAAACTAAACTATACTACTGCAACTTATATGTAAACCATGTTGGGAGTCAGTTAAAAGTCCATATTTATTAACATGTTCTAAAAGGTGAAAATAAAGTTTTTCCAAAAAATGTTTTGTTGGGGAACATACATGGTTAATTAAATGATAGCTCCATCTGGTGGCCACCATAAATAACTGCTGACTCCACTGCTCCTGCTGACCAATAGGTTCACCATTGATTGACCTATCACTGGCGTGGCTGTTTTCTTGGGTATGACAAATCCATATTAAAAGCCTCTCCCCTGACATGAAAACTCTCCTCAAACATTTGACAGGCATCATTGCCTGATTCATCATTCTTTCAGTGTGACTCTTCAATCCTTTGGCCATTAGACACCCCCAGCCTGCAGCAGTGCCAGCGTTGCTGAAGTCCATCCAGGTCACTTTTCTTCTGCTCAACCACATATGTCTCTCTGCTACTGCATTATCCATAAGTTCAGGTATACCTGACTTTATGTCAACATTTCTTTCATTTTCCCCAAGAGATTTTGGTATTTCTAGTGAAACCACATTGCACCACCCTATTGTCTACAGATATGCTAGATTCTCCATTAGCTGTACTCTGTACCAAAAACATGATCCAAATTATATTGTACTCGCAGCAAAAAACTGGAAACTTATACTCCTTGCTCTTGTATCAGATTACTGATCACATTCCAAGGTTTTGTGGAAAAGAAAATTTCAAAGAGAGAGAGAGATGTTTTAGCCTTCAATTGCTTCTTTCCAACAGGGGCCATAAATCTGTTCAGCCTCTGGGATTTCTCAGCTCTTTACTATATGCTTTAAATTACAGCTCCTTTCACCCTCCTCACTATGAGGTCATAAAACTAGAGAGTCTTTGTGAATTAGTAGCTTTTTAACCATGTGGTCTCAGAGTGAAGAAACGTGATACCAGTGAAGGAAAGAGATTCTAAATGAGGGGAAGTTCTTGTAGCTGATTGATAGCTTTTCAAAGAAAAAATAATTGTGGTACTAGCTCTAAAAGAAAAGGTTTATTAAAGCAAATGTCAAACATGGCAGAGTACAGAAACTATGGAGTAGACCAGGAAGAAACTGACACTCCTTCCAAAGATTCTCAAACTATGCTATAATTTTGAGTGTTGCTGTTATGCAAATACACAATAGAGTATGTTTTCATCTGAATTTTCTCTGCTTATCAAGAAAGGATACGGCAGCAACTATTTTGGAATGGTGTGGCTAATGTGACATAGTAAAAAGAACTGCAGTCATACATTGCTATATAAAAGGCATGAATAATTTACTTAACATCTCCTTATGCTGTGCAAGAGACTATAGTACTCAGATTAAAATTGTCCTGTTAAAGTGCATACAATTTGCATAACCTTAACAAAGTTCTCTGAAAACTACATTATACCTGTCAGTCTTTTCTTCCTTACTTTTCTTAAAGGATAACCGCACCCACAGACTCAAAAAACATATTTATTTCATCATGGTTTGGTGTTTCCTATATTTTAACACAACTCTGGGACTATTTACAGGTTTTTAAATATTTTTATACATAATTTCTGAGTCTGACCACATGGGGTCTGGCATGTTGAAGTAGTTCTGATTGTTTAGTCTGCCTCTAGGTATCCCTCAATGCAGTGCTTGTCTGTAAAAATTTATATCACGCAGGCCTCTTTCTTCCTACGTTCCTGTGACTGCATTGATTTTACATGCATACATTGCTGTCTTTCAGTCAGTTTTAAGTAACATTTCATGCTGTTCAGTGACTACTTAAAACACAAACTGGGCAAATGCCACAGAACAGACTTTCAACATGCTTTTTACTGCTGCTTCTTTTTAGAATGGCTAAACTGCAATATTTTCTGAAGCCTGAATTGTACAACTTTGACTCATCTCCCATCCCCTTTCACACCTAATTTCCCTATCTGTCAAAATGCTAAGGGTAATTTGACCTGTTACCTGCTGTGATTGACAGCTCACAGCAGGAGACTTGACTAATGTACTGTTTCCTTGTTCTAGCCTTTACTATCTGTATGGGTAGGGGAAGGACCAGGGAGCTGTGACATCACAGCATGGGTGGGTTTTTAGGACGGTCATGGTGATGTCAATTTGGGGAGGGAATTCGACAGAAAACTACCTGTATGCATTGACCTTGATGATATCAATGAATTGGAGACTGCAGTAAGCTTTTCCAGGGTGGGATAAAAGATTTTTGAAAGTGAAACCTCCACAGTACAGTAAGGTTCTGTTCTAGTGGACAGAAACAGTCAATTTATACTATTTTAAATGCTGTATTATTGTTTATTCGTAGCAGGGACAGTAAATAGGGAGAAAAAGGACAGAGAAGTTCAGCATTTAATAATAGAATCCCATTGTTGTCCTTTAGGTTTCCTATCCTCTTCTACTGTACACTGTAGTCTAATACATCAGGAGGTACTGTCATGTCTGTCTGTACCTTTCCCATTTCTGAAACAATGTTGTCTCTACTGTGACGGGTTGCTTCCTCCAGATAATGTCCAAATCAGATGTGGACTGATGAAACACAACATTAATAGAACTTCACCAGGGATGCTGACAGGGCAGATTTTTTCTTATGGAGTGGTTTCTGTATGTGGTCCATGCTGTCAGTCCACAGAAGGCTGCAGTGCTGTTTCAAATATGTGACATGTTGTGATGCTGAGGAAAATGTACTGACTGCAGGCACTCTACTCTTAACCTTGGTCTGCAGCATCAGTGCTGATTTTGTTCCAGTGGGACTGTTGACCCAAAGTCAAATATTTGGGCAGCCATATCATTGAGTCTGAATTATTCTACTTGTTTCTTAGTCACTGTGTTGTCTCACCTCTAACCACTGTTATTTTTTCTACTACCTAATTACTAGACAGAATTAAATTTGAGATGCAGCTGAACTAGAAATCAGTACTGGACTGTTTGATGTGGTCAGCCTATGACTCCTGCAAGAAATACATAGCCCCTTGTTGTTGCCATTGCTCTAGTGTGAGGTCTGTGAATAAAATCCATATATTTATTTGCTGATTACACACTTAATGCAGTTTAGTGTTGCAGGGCACCTGATGGCCTAGCTCAGCACTCAGTGACTATAAAGCGGAGAAATCAGTCCTGGACAGGGCGACGGTCCATTGCAGAATATACATTTGACATACTAACCCACTAAAGGCCTGCACACCTGTGGGCAATCTGTAGACTTTCTAGTTCACCTATAGTATATCTCTGAGATGTGTGGAGGGGGGACAGTGCATCCAGAAAAATCCCACAGAAGAAGAAGGAGGATGACCAGATTCCATATGGAAGTCAGCCAAGACAAGAACCAAACCAGAGAAATTGTCATTGTGAGGTAACAGTGCTAACTATCTCACCACTGTGCCACCCTATATAGAATTCATTGGTGCTTAAGTTGCTAACAGTTTTTCTCACATTCTGACAGTACCTTGCAATAAAAGTTAACAGGTTGCTTGTTTCCTTTATATCTTTCTTCATAGACTTATCTTTTCATTATTTTGATCCATTAGCTAATTGATTTTATTTTCCGTTTAGCTAACATTCTTAATATTTTCAGTTATAATGTTTTCCTATTGAAATTACTGAAAACTGATCTTATTCTTTAAACTTCTTTTTTGCAGGGGGGCAAGCCCCCCATCCCCTGAACTTATATATACCAACTCTGAGATCTCTGTACTTTGAAGAAACTAAAAAAATGCTGGGAAATAGTCACCTCAAACTTAATATATATAAGTCCATTTTTCAGCCATTCAATCTCCGTGTTTCATGGATTGTTCTAGTGTGTTTTGACACCTCAAACGGTTACCATTATAATCCTAACTTATAAACAAGATTACTATATCCCTATTGTTGTGAAGATGAGGTCTTTCTACATACAACACATTTGTTCAAATCTTAAAAAGAACTCTTCAAATAAAAAAAAGTTTGCTATTTTCTGTTGGCAGGCCCTAACCCCTGCAGAATGCTATGAACTGCAGTGGATACTTGCTTCATTTTTGAAATGAGCAATGTATTACTTTCCTTATAAGGGTATGACAGACACAATTATTACGTGGGCACCTGTATATTTTCCATTCAAAAACTGATTCTGAAAAGAAGTTGGATTACAGAACAAGCCCTTTAACCTTTGATTATAAACAAAAAGACAGCAACATACACTAACTCTGTTAGAGATGATGAATGAAAGAAAACAAAATGATGCAACGCAACTAAACTGCAGTTACAAAAATGTGTCAAATAAACCACTCTACTGACCACAACTGCTGCACCTACCAGCTAAAACAAAATCTCAAACTGCTGCATTGTAGCCTAGTTGATAGGTTTAGGAATTTTCACCATGGCAGTATGGGTTAAGTTCCTTGTCAGTGCATCTTTGAATGAGCTGATCTAGTTCAGATGGGTAGTGTTAGACCGAAGATTTAAAGATCCCTCGTCCAAACCTGGATGTTGGCAGAAAATCCTTTTTTTCTGGGGGGGGGGGGGGGGGGTAGCACAGTGGTACAATATATGGTCTGATGATTGAAATCTTGGTTTCGGTCTCCAGCAACTCCATGTATCTAAGATGCTCCTTTGCCCATGTTACAGAATGATAAATGCTATTTTTGTAATCTGGTAGTTACCACAGATGATGGTATACAGTGTTATCAAGCTGCTTGCTGTAGTCCAGGGTCTCATTCCTTCAGCCTCCATTTGCCTACTGTGTGACTGAGCAAGTTATGTAACCAGATAGTACTCTGGGACAATGGGAAACATAGGTTAGGTACACAATGATCTCCTAGATCATAAGTCCTGTAACTACCTATGAAAAATGTATTTCCCATGCTAGAAACGTAATTAATGCTCATAATCATATATTTGATTAATATATTAAAAATCTCAACAGTAATATTAAAGCATGTGTTCTTCTGATCTTAAAAGATTAATCAGGGGTCTGTCCAGCAATGTCTTATTATACCTACCCCCCTTAAGTTCTATAGGAGAAAAACAATAAGCCCCTTTTTGTACAGGTTCTTCTTATTTAGAATTATTAACATGTCATTCTCACATTCATTGACAAGTAAACTTGGTCTTCCATTAATTCTGGTCACAAGGGAGGATGGTTCTCCCTATTACCAGCCTTCCTCTTTTTAAAGCTACCCAGTTTGGGTGCATGAAGGGGGTGACACCCCACCATACTGACAGAAAAATTAAGAGATGACAGAGTTGTGAAGAAAGTTCAGTAAAAAAAGCAGTCTGCAGACTGCTGATACACTGACTGGTTCATAGTTAACTTTCTTCCCTTTAGACATACTTAGGGGTGGTGTTGACATCCTGACACATGTTGACTAAAAATATTAATTAAATATAACCATTCTGAAAATGTGCTAAAATTCTGTACAACAGTTCTTGTTAGATGCATACAGTTCAGTTTAATTTCATTTCTAGTCCCACTTGAATATTTAAATGTGTCTTAACTTAAAGTGTTCACCTGTTATCTTTTTATAAATAGATGGGTAGTAAAATATTCCTTGGCATTACAAAATAAGTTTTTTTTTTAAGTGTGTCTATCATTTACTATTACATAAGTAGCTATTTAATATATCCACTAACTTAGAGCAAGCATATGAAAGAATACACACAGCTAGAATAGATGCAGCTCCCCTCCCCCCCAAAAAGAGAGATTTATGCCAAAACATTATCTACATTGGCATTAGATACACTTCTTATGTTATGCTTCAAAGACTCAGTGGGTAAGGACACTAAACATCACCTCCAATTCCACAAGGTAAGAAGTAATGATGCTTAAACTGTTCACCGTTTAAAAACAAGGTTACTACAAAGTTCTCATGTAAAATTACATTTTTTTATCACACATACACACACACACACACACACACACACACACACACACACACACACACACACACACACACAATGGCAGGCCATTTCTTGTCAGGAACAACAGCAAGCCATAATCCCAGAGGTAGAACTGATACATGTAAGAGACAGAAAGGTGTAAACACCATAACATGTCCACAAGATGGTTTACTCTCTGTCGCTCAAACAATAGGTTATGATCCAACTAAAAACAAAATGCAAATGCTAAGATACTGCGAGTTTGCATGATTTTGTCTCACTACCTCAAGTACATGTTGCTTTAAACAATACCCCATTCACTGTCATGGCATACATACTTAAGGTAAATCTGCAAAAGCACGTAGTTATGGGCAACTTTTTATTTTTCATGTTATATGCTTGGCAGACAATGGTGAATATTTTTAAGCATTTTCACATCTTCACCTTTGACAAATAGAAAAAAAAAGAAAAAGACTGCAAAGCTTGCTGGTGAACACCATCAACGTCTAATTTTATTTTCTTTCCCTTTTTTAAAACAGTCTAAGCACCACAACAATGTCTGTTATACAACATACCTTTTTTTCCAGAGACTAGAGAAAATATCTTTATAGGCTGTATTCAAATAAATGTAAGTCTCATTATAAATGTATAAAATAATCTATTCGCCATACATTAGACATCAGCAGTTCACAAATCTATAAAATATATCCCTTTCTTCAGCATATTAAAGCATCTGAGTGTAGTAACTGATTGTGTGATAACTGCATGCCTAAGTGTAGAATAACAGTTGACCTTCCGTCCCAAGCCTTATCATATAACTAAATGTGTGGTTATCAGGCAACAACCAACACCCTCTTATTCCTTATTGCTCACTTAAAATTCAGTCATATCTATTCTTGTTTTGTTAACACAAGGGCAAACAAACAAAAACTTTCAACACTATCATATCCCTTTTGTAAATGACAAATGAGTCATTTATGCATGTTAAATATGACATCATACCATTGCTGGAAGGATCTGCATTTTGTCTAGTTTTAAGTAAACCAGTGAGCAGGACTGTTTATGAGAGGGCAAAACTGGTTGTCATAATGCCACCCATTTGCTACAAGGTAGTAAGTACTGCTAACAAAAAAGGTATTAGGATAGACATGGAGAAGCTAGTACATAAAATAATTTTTCTAGTCCTAACAATTGGAAATATCTGTGGGTTTCAAGACCATATCGCTTTTTTCAGGGACATAATGGACATCCCTCGGGTGCTGTGAGGCCCAATGCTGCAGGTCTATTATTTCCCTCATAACACCCACCCAAGATGGTATTATTGTGCTTAGATAATGGGTTGTTAAATTGCTTTGCATTTGTTTTTGTTTTTGTTTTCTTTATTAGTATGAACATTTTTTCATTATATTTTCAAGGTAAAAATAGTTCCTCCACATAATGGTTCATACTTGTTCTATCTTAGATCATTCCTGCTGGAAGAAGTATCTGAAATACAAGTTAGGAAATGATTCAATGTCCATTTATACACACACACACACACACACACACACACACACACACACACACACTGCCTAGGAATTGCATCTACCTTCTTGACTGAGTACAGTATAGCTGTCTCATTCTGATCAAATGAATGAAAACATTGGCACAGTGCAAGGCATTACAACTCCCTCCCCCCTTGCCTCTCAGCTCCCCTTAATTTTAATTTATTCCGTCCCTCAAAAATATTTGATTTTTCTGATAATCAATAAAGATTACTTTAAGTCAGTAAAGCCAGGTATTATAGTTTCACACTTACTGTTCAGAAAATGCATGTTGATGTAAAACTTCTTTCTTTATTTGTTCTGTGAATTTGCATTATACTTAAAAGAATGTGGCTTGTCTTGCTTCTTTTTCCCTTACATTTTTGGTTTTATGTAGAGTTCTTTAACAAAGTAGAAAGGTATATGCCCAGTCTCTCACTCTCTCTTAATTTTGCTCCATCTCTTCCCCCACACACACACACACACACACGCAAACATTTCTTTTTCTTTATTTACGTTTTTTTTTTACAATCACAAAACAGCAAAGCTGTTTTTAGCTAGCATAAATAAATGCTGGTGGTTTGCTTTTTCTCAGTCTAATATCAGCCTTACTAATAAAAAGATAAGAAACTTCTTTGTGAAATAACTGGTGATTTAATAGTAATAGCTTATTGTGGTTCAGGTGTAAAGATAAGTTTAGCTGCTGTAGCATTGTTTACCCAGTAAGTCTTTACTTTCTGGAGTAACCAACATCGATCATTAATAAACTTACCCATGGGCCATCATTACCATTGCTACATTAAGAATGCATAAGATTTAAAATATACTACATTTATATTCGGTATTCATGGGAGAACCTAAACCAGATATAATCTGTCTTCCGGGAGGGGGGGGGGGTTCAAGAAATTTAATAATGGCTACTGGTAAAATGAAAGAATAAGTCACTGACAGCCTTATTGTTTTGTTTAGAAAGAATATTCAGTCAAGTGCTAATTAATAACTTCATTAATTCTGCTCAGTTTTGAAGATGAGTGAATCTTATCTGATTTGTACAGTCATTTAAATTTTATCTTCTTTTTCTTTTTTTTTATATGTTTGCTAACAATTTTACCTTCAAAATGTATTTTATTAATTTTGTTATAACTTTCTGGTCAACCTATTGCCTTCACAGCCCACAAAACTCTTTTTTTCTTATATAAAGATCCTACTTACCCTCCCCCAGTCCCACAATCTCTCTGCCACATGCATGCATAAGTTTCCTGTCAACATGCACAATAATCGTCATGGTGACTAAAACAGAGGGACTGAATGATATAGCTGCAAAGAATTCTGGGACCCTTTATATTTTTTTGCTAAGTTTTTAACTCTTTTTTAAAGGTGCAGCATTGTACTTTTGATGATTTTGTCAATATATTTTGTTTTTGTGTTTTAAAATTGATTCTCCAATACTGTTTCCCCCGTCCTGTTAGTATCACTGATGCCTTTTTTAACTCTCTCTCTCTTTTATGTCGTATTATATGCAAAATTATGTATGGTATATACTAATATGACAAACTGGTCCCATTGCTCTGATTTATAGACTGAGTTTCTGCATTGTTCTGTGTGCCATGTTACTCATGTTTTTGGCAAAAGTGTGTTCTGGTCACTTCTGCAAATGAGGCAACAGCTTGTCTCAGAAGGACTGTTCAGTTACACAGTTTAAATTAAATAAGTACAATGCTATGACTTTGGTATTGATGTCCATTAATATTTATTGTATGTGACTTTTTTCTTGACAGATTTCATCACTGCAGCAGAGTAGTCTTGTTCGAAAAGTGAAACGAACACTCCCTAGCCCACCACCAGAAGAAGTTCATGCCCTTCTTTCCAGCCAAGCACATACAATGATGTATTCCCCTACCTTATCTCAAAAAGCTGTAACCCAATCCATCCCCATTACAAAGCCTGGCCTGTTGAAGGAGGTAGACAAAGATCTTCAGATGGTGGATCATGAATCCAGTAAGCTCCGCAAGAAACAGGCAGAGCTCGATGAGGAAGAAAAAGAAATTGATGCCAAGCTGCGATATCTAGAGATGGGTATCACTCAGAGGAAGGAAACATTAATAAAAGACAGAGAAAGAAGAGACTTTTCTTATCTGAGATGTCTTGGTGAAAATAGAGATTACATGTCTGATAGTGAACTCAATAACTTAAGATTGGCTGCCTTTGATAGTAGTGGTCTTTTTGCTAGGCCTAATACAACGCCAGTTAATCAGTATACTGAGTTTGCAGGTGTGCAGTACCCATCTACTTCATCCTATAATGCTTATCAGTATCCACCAGCACAACCACCCCCCCAGGGAACATCAACATACCAACATGCAGGGTTTCAGCAGCCCCATTATCCAGTACCAAGCACTAGCCAAACACAGACTACCTTTCAGTCTCATCAGCCCTCTTATTCTTTGCAAACTACCTATCAGTCACACGGATTACCTCAGAGTACTACTTATCAGCCAGATCCTAGTACACAGAGTCATACTGGTTACCAACCCTCAACTTTGTACCAAGCACCAACCACATATCAAAATCAAAACTCTTTTCAGCCTGTTCATAATACATCTTTCCAGCCTCAAAATGACCTCCTTAGTTCCCAACAAAAACCCAGACAGACTTCACTTGCTGATCTAGAGCAAAAGATTACAACTAATTATGAGATCATTGGAAATCCAACAGTTGTGGTGTCACTAGCACCTGCAGTGACTACTTTTAGTACTACTCCTGTAACAAGTAGTTATAACCAACAAGCCACAACTGAAATGAGAACAACTGATAGGGGGAGCAATGTAGAAGGTCCCTCAACTAGCTATTCCTCTGAAAATCTCTACACAAACCTTGAACAGAATATCCCTCGCAATTATGTCATGATTGATGACATTAGTGAGCTGACCAAAGAGAATTCTCCTCCTGTGGAAAGCCAAAAGTTAGAACAGCAACCTCAGTCTATGAATGGGCGTCATCCAAAGGAGAGAACTGAAGTGACAGAACATACTAACTCTGTTCGTGTAAATACTAACTCCTATTCTAAAGTTGAGGAGGAATCTGAAGAGGATGTCTATGACCATCACAGGGGAAAAAGCAATTACCACAGAGGTCCTGATAATGGAAGACTGAAAAGCAGCTCAGGGGGGTCATCATATTACTACCCAGAAAATGACTATAAGTACTCATCTCGGACAGACAGACATGCATCTAATGTGGGGATTCACAAGCATTCATCTAAAAGCTTGGCACCAGCTGTAGTGAGCTCCAAACGCAGCAAACACAGAAAGCAGGGCATGGAGCAAAAGATTTCCAAGTTTTCTCCAATAGAGGAAGCAAAAGATGTGGAAAATGATTTGGCATCCTACACAATTACCACATCTGCAGGCAACAGCAATGTTGTCTCCAGAGCAAAGAAGCTTCAAGAAGAAATTACATATGGCTTGAAGAAAAATGTTTATGAACAGCAAAAGTACTATGGAGTAACTAGCAGAGATGAACTAGAGGAAGATGACAGAATTTACACCAGTGGAAGTAGATCAAGGTCTTCTGGATATGGACTGGAGAAGCCATCGAGTCGAGACTTGGTCAACATGAGAAGCAAGTCTTATGAGAGAGACATCGCAGAAAGGTCCCAAAAGACGACTTCTAAATCATCAGCCCTTGGGATGAGTCAGAATCGAGGTCGAGCTCCAATGCGATCACAAACCTCAGAAGAGGAAAGCCCTCTTAGTCCTTTAGGTAAGCCAATGGGCATGTCTCGATCATCAAGTGGACATCCTTCCCCCATCCCTGTTGACAGCCGAGCTCAGTTTGGCTCAAGCCATTCATTGCCTGATGTTCAGGATCATGTAAAAGATGTGCCAAGAAGTCATACATACAAACAAGATGAAGGTTACAACATGGATGACATGCACTGTGCTGTTTCAGACAGTGAAGGTAAAGACGATCTATGGTGATGTCTCCTACAGCATGTTCAGGAAAAACATCACCATGTTAAAATGATCAGCATGTCTATTTGAGAAGACTGTTATTAAATATTAATGCCTGATATGCTTTGGCATGTGCCTTTTTCTTTTCATTTTGCTTGACCTTAAAGCATGTATTTATTTTGCTTTTACTGATACTGATAAATATTTGTCTAGTGTTGTGACGTGATGTATCTTGTTTGTGTTTTGTGAGGCCATTCTTCCATTTCCTATGATCTTTGGTCCATTCTGCATGTGGTAAGCTGCCTGCATTTTTATTTTATTGCATGGCTTTAGTCTCGGCACCAAATGCAGTGATGGATTTGGAGATTGACTGTGATCTGTTTTTGGTTTCCGAAGCCTATCATTTGGGGCAAGAGGAGACAGATTGGTTTAGCAAGCCAAGAGATGTCCGTGGTGATCGTTCAAGACATGGCAGTGGTCATTCTGCTTCTTCACAAAGAAGGAACCATATCAAGCATACTTACCATGACTATGATGAGCCACCTGATGAAGACCTCTGGCAGCAGGATGATTATAGTCAGACACGTCATTCTTCTTCTTCCTCTTCCAAAGAGCACAGGCAACATGGAGAATCAGGAAAGCATTACTCCTCTTCAAGGCATGCTTCAGATGAGCAGTCTCGAAGATCCTCCAAACCACATTCAAGAGATCAAACACGCCATGAATCTCGCCAGCCTTCTCAAAGAAAATCTCAGCAAACAGATCAAAGAACTCAGCAGTCTTATTCTGGTAGTTCTACAGACTATACACCACCTGCAACACATCACCATGCTTCAGAACCACAGAAGGCACAGAAACAGCCAGCAGCACAGCAGCAGCTTTCATCTTCTAAGAAGTCAGAGCAGCCATTGCATCAGCATCAGCAGCCCTCACAACGCCTTCAGCAATCAGGACAACCACAGCATGCAGCAAAACATGAGCAGCCAGTATCACAGCAACAGTCTTCATCAAGGCAACAGCAGCCTGCACAGCAGTCAACAAGGCAGCAGCAACAACAACAGCAGCAACCATTGTCAGGGCAACCAACACCTCCTCAACAACAGCAGCAACATCAGCAACAACAACAACAACAACAAACAAGGTCATCACAGCAACAGCAACAAGGGCAACCACCATCACGTCAACAAGCACAGCAATCTCAGCAGCAACCACTGCAGCAACCATCACAGCAACAGCAGCCAGTATCCCAGCAGCAACAACCAGCATCACAGCAACAGCCAACAACACAGCCGCAGCAGCAAGCAGTGCTACAGCAACAGCAGCAACTGCAGTCAACTGTGCAACAGCAGACAGCTGTGCAGCAACAATCTGTACCGCAACAGGCTCGTCAACCACAAGCGGGCAGTCAGCAACAAACTGTGGTATGTTTGAGTGCTATATCTTCCTTTGAATTTCCATGCTTCTTTTATGTTTATTTATTATGTAGTATTGTTTATATGCTTACTATATTAACTTACACAGCTTAATGGCCATTTATTGAAGCAAGTAAGATTTCAGAGAAGATTGTCTTGCTCTTGTTGCAATGCTATCTTACATGTCATTTAGTGCTTTCTGCTTCTCTATTTTTAACAACAGTAGACTGCTGCACACTTAGATTTTTCTGTTTTTTAATTGATTGTTTAATTGATGTCTACTTTGTTGTGGGCATTTTTAGGTGAAGCTCAGGGAAAAAAGTTCCAGAATACACAAGTAGTAAGTAATACCTGTACAAATGCAGGAAGTTATACTTACAGTAAAGGGACAATTAAAATCTGTAATCAGATAAAGAAGTACTCCACATCAACAACATTATGTTGGTAGTAGAACATACAACACCCAACACATTACATTATTAAAAGCACCTTCCCTAACAGTATCACTACCAATCACTGGTACAGAAATATTCCCTTTCTCCTGAATTGTGTGATCTCGGATTTGGTATATAATTAGCAGGTGGGCTTGCCCCCCCCCCTGCAAAACACTTGCTTTTGGTTTATCCCAGTCTGGGGTAACCCTTGGAGCATCCCAGGAACATTATGCATTTGAAGACAGTCGTCATCAACATAAGTCCATAGGTGTTTACTTGTGGTCATTCAACCAATTATCACAGAGTCATATTATATGCATATATATATATATATATATATATATATATATATATATATATATATATATATAGATATATATATATATATATATATATATATATATATATATACATACATATATACATATACATGTATATATAGAGGAGAGACAGTAAGAGCTGTACTTAAGGAGAGTAAAAACTCACTCTAAAACATATGTACACTGCTTTAAGGTTTTAAGTGCAGTACAGAGACTGTACCAATTTTAAAACTGTTTTATACATTTTATGGACTGCTATTATTTTAATTGCAGCATTGGGGTAATTAAGCAAATCCCAAGAGTAGTATGCAACAATATTCATATGCAAGAAGAAGAACTCAGACAATTTATCTGGCCTTTGGATATAATTTCATTCTCTGAAATGTAGAGTATTCTAACTTCAAAACCACTTCAAGTTGTTCTCACTGGATTTGAACCTGCAAATGAAAATGAGTTAGAGAAATGATTAAAGCAACATATGCTCTGTCCATTGTCTCTCAATGGAACAGTCTGGGGAGCATCAGGAACAGTCATATTTGGCTTACCAGTATTTGGACTTAAGGCAGTTAATTAGACCACATTTCAAATTTGGGACTTCCAACTTTGCCTCAGATTGTGAGTAGTGGGAGATAATTCAAAGAAGTAGTTGCACTTTGTTGCTCATCATTATGGTGATTATGTAGATTACGACACACATTCATGATTAAAGCAGGTATGGGCAGGAATGGATGGATGGTGATGACTTGAGTGGCAGACCGATGTGGACGTTAATCATGCATGCCAGCTGTAGAGTGCTAGTTAATTGTTAACTTACCTGTCGCTCGCCAGGTCAAGATAAAACAAGCGAGCATTGTGGGTTCTTGTTCAAGCAGCTTTATTGTATGCAAACACATCATAAATATGGTTAAGTAACTCTAACTTATAAACAAACTAGCTATCATACACATGGATGAAACATTCTGGCTGCACCTTCAAAATGGCACTGAAGCTAACAAGTGCTTGGTAATTATATGCACACACAGATCTTGGAAATGCTTCTTAAAGGTGCAACACACCTGCTATTCTACATACTCTCTGTTTGACAAAATCCATTAGACATTGTCACAAAAATTATTGAGTATGCAATTTACATAGAAATGATTTTCATCAAGCAATTATACAAAGCTAGATACATATATACAACTACATCCAAGTCGCTGTGTATTTCACACTAGGCTTTGAAATGCAACCATATCATGTGACATAAAATTTGAAATATGGCTTAGCAACTGGGATGCTGTCTGCTGACCTTTCAGTCTTAGGAATACTGGAATCATCTGCCGGAACAGTATCAGGAGTCAAGACACATTCTGGAACAGGAATATCATCTGGATTCCTCTGAGAGTTAAGAGTCTGTATCAAAGGTACAATGCTGTGATATTGGTTCTGCTAGATGAAGAAGATGTCTGCGATTTCTCCTGTACTCCACACCCTCGGATTTAACAAAATAGGATCTTGGCTCTGCACAAATGCACAGTACTTGACCAAGCTGGTCAAAACCTTTCACTGTTTGTATCCTCACGGCCTCTCGCAAGCTGAAATAGCTCAGATGGGAGAGTGTTAGACAAGATCTAAAGGTCCCTGGTTCAAGCCCGGATTTTGGCATGAAAACCTTTTAAATATTCGGAGGTTGGCATAACGGTTAAGGTGTTTACCTTACAGACACAAGATATAAGGTTTGACGCTCACATGGAGTAATTGGCTAGGCTTAAAATGGCCCATAAGAGCAGTTAGCCTAGTGCTAATCTATGAACCTATGAATGTTTTGCATAAGCTCTGTGGAGCATGTGATAAGGGCAGATCATGCCTCCTAAGCCTGGTGGACTTCTTTGAGACAGTTACCAAGGCTATAGATGAGGGAAAGGTGGTCTACACAGCCTACCTAGACCTTGCAAAGGCCTTCAACACCATTCCCCACTCAGGTATTATAGACAAGCTCACAAGCCTAAACATAAACCCCTACATCACGAGATGGGTTGCCGACTGGGTCACGGACAGAACCCATATGGTAAGAGTTGCGGGAGCTAGGTCTGACTCTAAACTGGTTACAAGTGGCGTTCCCCAGGGCTCAGTCCTAGGACCCCACCTGTTCGGCATATACTTCTCAGAGGTACAGGCAAGCACAGGAGGACTATGGCAAACCAAGTTTGCAGATGACTGCAAACTAGGAGCTATAACTGACTCTCCAGCTGACACAGACATCCTCCAAAAGGGTCTCACTGAGAGAGATACCTGGTGTCAAAACCAAGGCGTCAAGCTAAATGCAAAAAATTGCTTAGTCATCCCCTTTGGAAAAAACAAAGTATCCACAAACTACCACATAGGCGGTAGTCCCCTAAATACGGAAGACGTAATAAGGGATCTGGGGACCCAAGTAGATAGTAAGCTCTCCTTTGATAATCACATTGCCAAAGTGGTTAGAAAATCCTTCTATGTGGCCCACCTAATCACAAAAGGGTTTGCATCCAGTTCAAAAGAGGTCATTGAGCCCCTCTATGCATCACTCATCAGACCCATCATAGAGTACAATGCCCCATTTGGGATGTACCTTACAAGACACCTGGGACAACTAGAAAGACCACAGAAGTACCTCACCAAGAGGATCACTGGCCTCAAGCAGATGCCCTATGCAGCTCGACTGAAGAAACTCCAGCTGTACTCGGTTGCATACTGCCTACTCAGAGGTGATCTCTGCCTGACATACAAGGCCATGTCCAACCCAGAATTGATGGACATGCTCCACCTAAAGAAAACCATACCCCCTCGAGCCACATACTCCAGGGATCTAAACCTCACTACAACAATAAATAGGGCATGTTGGAGGGATAGATTCCTGTCCCAGAGACTTCCCGTGCTCTGGAACAAGATTCCAATCTACATTAAGCAGAGCTCCTTGCTAACCCTCTTCAAGAAAAACTTTGATGAGTGGATGGGAAACAGAAAGTTTACCCCAAGGATCACTTCAATGGCTCTGCTGGACAGAGGCACAGGGACGGCAAAAGCCAACACATTCTGGCTAGGCTTATAAATGCCTTTGGGCAGATAGCCTAGTACCTACCTATGAAGCTATGAAAAAGCTAGATAGGTAGCGGTTCTAATCCCAGCAATAGCAACTCAATGAGTGTGTGTGCACGCATGTGTGTAAATATATCCCCTTGCGGCTGTGTGTAGTTCCTGCCTGTGTATGTGCAATGCCAATCCTTTTTTCAATGGATGAAGAAATCTGCTTGACTTGTCATTGCTGGACTTTTATAAAGAACACTTTCTAGATATCTGGGCTTTGATTGCTTGTTCTTAGCTTTAGGCCTCAATAAACTAGAACTGATAGGCAATGCTGTTTTGATTTACCTAGATAGAAGTCTCTGAGCAGGTGTGCCAAGTATATCGTCATGGGGTATGTTTCTGAGACTGAGTAAATTAAAAAAAATTGGTATTATCACACTTTGACTTTTCAGGTAATTTCTTTGCACTCTGTACTGCACATTCAGCAAGTCCATTTGATTGCGAATACACTGGACTATTAATAACATGTGCCAAGTCCCATTCTCCCGCAAATTTCTTAAACAATTGACTCGTGAATTGCATCCATTGTCAGAGATTAATTTCTGTGGACTGTCATGGAATGAGAAATGGCATTTCAACTTAGTAATGACTGTAGTAGAAGTTAAATTAGGTAGTAAATCCATCTCGAACTGATTTGAATAAGAGTCTACCAGTACTAAGTAATGTTGATTGTTCCATTTGAATATGTCAGTAGCTACAACTGGCAAGTTAGATCAGGAATTTGACTTAGCTGAAGTGGCTCTCTTTGCAAATGTGCTTTTGTACAATTACATACTGAACATGAAGAAAGTACTCAATGTCTTTCACTAGAGAAGTCCAAAATACTAGTCCTCTTGTGCTTCCCTTAGTAGATTCGGAACCCAGGTGACCACACTGCAAAGTCTGGATATATTCTTGTTGTAAGGAAGCAGGAACAACAATTTTAGGATCTTTGAAAATAATGTTATCTTCCATCAACAACTCATTTCTGTAAGGAAAGTAATACTGCACTTCTGGTGTGCACTGGATTGCTTTTACGGCCATCTAACATTAATGTAGCGACTGAGCTTCTGCAAAACTGGATCAGTCATTGTAAGATCTTTTAGCTCATCAAGTCTTGTGGTAGAAAAATTATGCACTTTCATTACATCAAAGTCAAAATTCTCTGCATGAAACTCTTCTGTTGTATTTCTAGAAGATCTGGATGAGGTATCAGTCACATAAAGACGTTTGCCTTTCGTATAGACCATTATGAAGTTGTACTTTTGCAATTTCAGCATCATTCTTTGTAATTGTGCTGGAGCTAAATGCATAGGCTTCTTTAAAATAGTGATCCAAGGTTGATGATCAGTTTCAATCTGGATTTCTCGACCATAGATATAATCATGAAACTTGGAACATGCAAACAGTATTTCCATAATTTTTTTCTCAATTTGAGCATATTGCATCTCAGTCTGGGTAAGTGTTCTAGATGCGTAGGTTACTGGCTTGCCTTCTTGGAGAATAACAGCACCTAAACCAAATTTTTAAGCATCACAGGAAAGAGTTACTGGTTTGTTGGCATCATATCTTAATGTTGGGGGGCTAGCAATCTTCTGCTTAAGAACTTCAAATGCTTTCTGGTGCTGGTTTAGCCATGACCAAGTAACATTTTTATGTGTGATTTCTCTCAAAGGTGCTGTCATCTCACTGAAATCTGATATAAACTTGCCTAAGTAGTTGACCATATCAAGAAAACACTGTAGAGCTTGCACATTATCTGGTGCAGGCATCTCAAGAATGGCTGCTTGCTTGGATGGGTCTGGTCTCAAGCCCATACTTGTAAACAAATAACCTACATATGTAACTTCTTGTAGTCTGAATTTGCACTTCAGAGGATTGAGCTTTAAATTCATTTCACGTGCTCTGTCTAGAACTCTCTTAAGATTTCTGTCATGCTCTACGTCACCATTTACTCCCACCAATATATCATCTACTATTATGGCACATGGATAGCCTGAAAAAATTTGTTCCATTGCACGCTGAAAGACTTCACTTGCAGAATTTATTCCAAGTGGCATCCTGAGGAATCTTCTTCTTCTTCTTTTGGCTTTTCCCAGTTAGGGGTTGCCACAGCAGATCACCTGCCTGCTCATGATTGGCAGTGGAGTTTTATGGTGTCGAGTTGCCAGCCCGGGGCCCAGCCTTCCACAGAAGGCACACACACACGCACTCACACCTAGGGCCAGTTTAGAGTGTCCAATCCACCTACAGCATGTCTTTGGGATGTGGGAGGAAATCGGAGCACCCGGAGGAAATCCACGCGACCACAGGGAGGACATGCAGACTCCGCATAGAAGGCACCCCAGCTGAGGATCGAACCGGAGAACCTCTTGCTGTGAGGTGGCAATGCTAACTGCTGCACCACCGTGGCTGCCCTGGCATCCTGAGGAATCTATATCTTCCAAATGGGGCACTGAATGTAGTCAGTAATAAAGATTTGCGATCAAGCATCACTTGCCAAAATGAACTCTCTGCATCGAAGACAGAAAAAACAGTGGTATTCAGTATCATGGCTGCAACCTCTTTGACTGTACCCATGGGATGATGCAGTCTCTTCAATGCTGTATTCAGATCTCTTGGATCAATACATATTCTAATTTCATCTGAGACATTTTTATGAGCTTCTACTATGACAACACCCATTCGGTAAGTTCTGTAACTGGACAAATTACACCTTGTTGCACCATTTTGTCCAAATGACCTTATGCTGCAGAGCTATTCGAACTCTTCTTTCTGGTCTGACCACTGGACTGACCTCTGGGTCTAATTTCATGGAATACATGACTAGATGTTTGCCCAATCTGTCATTGAAAACATTAGCATACTCTGAAAAAATAGCATCAATGAAGCTGGAACTAGGACATGTGCTTATCTGATGAACTTCTTTAGTAAAAGAAAGCAGATTCATTTTCAAACTGTCTCTGAGACCCAATAATGACTGCACAGGTCTTAGAACTTCACAGAACAATAGCTATGGAAGCTCTTAGCCACATAACATGAAAGCACTACTGAGCCTTCAGTTTGAACCTTTTCACCTCCATAAGCTATAAGTGTTGTACAACTAGTCACATTTAGATGTTCACCTGCTCTGACCCTTGCAAAAGTATCTGCAGACATGACATTACACTTTGAACCAGTATCTACTTTCAGCTTGGTTGATTTACCATTTATCCCGACAGTACAAAACAACTAATTTCTTGTCAATAAATCTACTGCATCAATCTTTTCACCAATTACTGATACACCATCTACATAGAAAGAAGAACGTTGCATGTTTATTTGATTAACTTGCTTTTTGGAGTGACTTTTCTTTTCAAATGTATGAGGCTTACTTGTTTTACAAAATCTTCGAAAATGGTTCCATTTCTTACACCTATGACATTGCTGACCAAATGCCATGCACTTTTCTCTTCTGGATACATGATTAGCAACACAATTGCGACAGTTAACAATAAAGCCTGATTTGGCTTTTACTGATTCACTCTTATGCTGTAGTGAGCAGCGTTTGTTTTGCACTCGGTATCCTTGGTTTTGCACCAAGCATGCTCCTTTAACTGAGCTGTTCTTGGAACGTGCTGCAAGACTTCGGGTTTTACCTAGAATTCCCACAGGGGCAGCTGCTGCTGCCACGTGTTTAGGCCTGTTTTTGCCTGTCACATGTTGTATGCTGTCCACATCAGCTCTGGAGTCTACTGAAACCATGCTTTTCTCACTGGCAAGCATATTTGTGTGCCTTTCTGTAACTTCATGAATCTGAAGAATCTCAATGGCTTTACTCAGTATTAAATCACATCACAAAGCAAAATCTTTCTCACACCAGCATTATTAATACCACACAAGAGTCATTCCTTTATTAACTCATTAAATCACAAAACCTACGTTTTAGCTTTGTTTCTAAGATCAGTAATATAGGCTGTAAAAGTTTCCCCTTGCTTTTGATCTCTCATGTAAAACAAATGCCTCTCTCATAAACATTAGTCACAATGTAATGGCGGTAACAGATACACCTAGGCACAGGAAACTTTTTGAAATGGCTTCAATTGACTGAACTTCACAAAATAGTTGCACTTTGCACACAACAAACTCTTCAGAATTAATGCACAGCAAAAAGCACACATTGTAAGCACTTTTACACACTTTGAGATACTTCGAACAATTCTAGTTAAGTTATTCAAGGCTTCAGTCAATACAAAGTAGCAATTTGTACCAAACACAGTAATTTGCTCAAAAAACATGCAGTCGCCTTTGCCTTATTTATACTCAATGTGCCCTTTTTTGCCCTTTCTATTATAGTTGTTTCATTCATTGAATCTTTTAATGTGCCTTTTATGCCCTTTATGCCTTTGTTATATTCGTTTTTCTCATTTAATCTCCTTTCATGCTCACTGTAATTCTTTGTGCTCGTTTCAACACTAAACATACTTGTTTTACATTAAACTTGCTCGTTTTAAGATTCTGAGGTAATTCTGAACCCTTCATGCACTTTTCTAATGCTCATTTTATCAAATAACTTGGTTTCAAACATTTTGTCTGATTAATGAGTTCTTTTCTGTTTCCTGTTTGCTTAATAAACATTTCTGTGTTATTCGCTTGCTTAACAATATGTTTTGTGCCCTTGTAATGCTCCATTTAACCTCTTTCAATAAATAAATCATTTGTGTGTGTTCACTTTACTTTGGACTCGTTTCTGGCCCCTTTTCACTCTCGGCTCTTTTAGTTTGCCTACATCATTACCTCTGCACCTCATGGCTCTGAAGAATAGTATTTGCAATCTCGGTTCTGACATCATGTTGCTTGCCAGGTCAGAATAAAACAAGCAAGCATCATGGGTTCTTGTCCAAGCAGCTTTATTGTATGCAAACACATCATAAATGAGGTTAACTAACTTTAACTTATAAACAAATTAGCTATCAAACACATGGATGTTAACATTCTGGCTGCACCTTCAAAATGGCACTGAAGCAATCACATGCTTAGTGTTTATATGCACACACAGATCTTGGAAATGCTTCTTAAAGCTACAACACACCTGCTCTTCTACATTACCCAAATTGTCTCCCTTTCAAACTGCATCCTTAACCCTAATTGTAAAACCCTTACCGGGCTCTAATCCTAAAGCCCATTGTAAAATGCTGTCACTATCTCTAAAATTCCATCCCTAACCATAACACTAAACCGCCTGTCCCTAATCCTAAAATCCCTTCCCTAATCCTACAACTTCTTCTTTGAACCCTGCTTTCTATCACACTGCAGGAACTGGTCCTTGAGTGGGAGGTAACAGCTCAACACCTGATGCTAAATGAGTCACAGTAAGTGGTGCTGGCTATTGTGCATCTCAGTATGCCCATTTCAATACAGTCACAATCATCCATGGCTCAGGCATCTGAGTAGGTGCTGTAATTTTTTACTTTAAGTTCAAAGCTCTTCAGAAATCGTCTGGATCTTTCTACTGTTATATCTCACAGTGGCGCCATCTTCAGTTCGCACCATGTGGGACCTTGGTGCATCCTTTTTATTTTTTTTTTTATTGCAACACCAGCTGTTTCTCTCACCTTCAAGCTTAAGATACACTGGTTGGCCTGGTTGAGGGACATGAAGAGTTTAGGTATAGTATTGCCAATCATATAAATTCTTAGTGTTTTTCCCTCCCCTCTAATGATTTCTCATAATTGATTCAAATGGACTGGTTTAAGTTTGTTTTCCATTATAAGTATCATCCAGCGTAATCTCTTCCTAGTGTTGATCACTAATATCATCTCTTCCTCTAATACCAATAACCCTCCTTCACAAGTTAGCCAGGAGTGACAGCTATGCCCTCTGTACAAATACTCCGCTACTTTGGAATTCTCTGCTATTTCTGTTAAAGAAAGTAAATCCCTACTACAGCATCTAAAACTCTCACCCACTAAAGATACCACACTTCACCCTACATTTCTTTGCAAAGCAGCAGATGAAATCTCTAAGCCTTTAACATTTATCTATAATGTATCACTTGCCTCATTAATCTTCCTATGAGTTTTTAAGCATGCGGTTTTCCCTCTACCAAAGGTCTCAGTACCCAAAACATTTAACAACGTCCGACCTATATCTGCACTCAGCCAGCTGACTAAAATATTTGATAAATAATTTACAAACAGATGATCGAGTATATCAGCAGTTATGTATTCCTCTCAGACAGGCAACATGGGTTCAGAAATGCCTTTAACACAACTAAAGCATAACTAACTGCCACTGACACTATTTAGTGCAATGAGGGCCTCATTACAACAGATATTTTTATTGACATAACTAGGGCCATCAAAACAGTTAACCATAATTGACTCATTACCAAACTTCACAAAATTAACGTTGGTCAAAATGCTGCTCATTGGTTCCAAAGCTACCTTAACAAGAGGGCATTCCAAGTGTTTGCCAACAATCAGCTGTCTAATACTGGAACACAAGGCACTGGTGTCTCCCAGGGCTCTATTTTAGGATCCTTACTGTTTGCTACTTTCATTAATGACCTCCGCACTGACATCCCTAAGTGTGACCTTATTCTTAATGCTGATGACATACTTTTACTTCAGGGAAATATATGCCCCACTGTCCTTCGACCTTAATGTCAGCAGTCATTTCAGAAACTATGCCAGTGGACTAACCAAAATACACATATAATGAGCCACAAAAAGACCAACATTATTCTTTTCTCTAGTACACAAGATGTCCCACACCTGCCCAATATTACCATCATGGATAACCAGGGAAGTGTTACTCCCTATGTAACTGAATAGAAATGCTTGGGAATAACCCCAGATTAATCCCTTAAATTCACCACTCATACTGACATTATTAGCAATGTTCTCTCAGCTGAAGATGTGTTACAGAATCTCCCATCTGCTAAAACCTAGTGCTAATAAATCCACAGCCTAGAACATTCTTTCATCAAAACTAGAATGCAGACTGCCATTACTATCCTTCTATTCTGCCTAAAATACCCAAAGATTACAGATAACTGTGAATAAGATTTGCAGATATGCCCTTTTAGCAGACTCCAGAAAATATCACTGCTCTCTACTTCAGACTGTTAACTGGCTTCCAGTGACACAAAGAGCCCATATCTCTCAACTGTCCAGATTTTTGCCTCATATTTTTGATTTGTTCATCCAAAAAATTATGGTTTTCGGGCAAATTATTGAAGACTGAAGTCACTAAATAATTGCAGACATTTGAGTTTCAGACTTCTTTTTCCTCGAGAAAATACATATTGATATATAACATATTATTCTAGCAACTTTTTAAGTTTATAAGTGCAATATTTAAACTCTGTCCCTATATATAGGCCTTTGCCCCCCCCCCACTTTGTTTTTGGCTTTGTAAAGATTTTTTACACTAAGAGGTTGAGAAGTATGAAAGAGCTACGACTAGTTTGTACCTTACCTTACAAAATCCTACAAGTGGGCTTCTACCCACCACTAAAAAGAAAACTACCCACCAGAGAACAAGCATAGTAACTGGGAGAACCCAAGACAACACCATATTATTTAATTCTCCTCCTTACAAAATTGCAATAGAAGAATGTGTCTTTTCCTGACTTGGCCCTGCTCTATGGAATAAGATCCCACCTGAAATTAGGTTACAAACTTTCCTGCTTGGCTTCAAGGCATCACTTTCAGAACACATTTTTAGTGAAAATTACTGCAAATGCTTTAGAAACAATAGCAGACAATCAATAACCAATAATTATAGCTACTTCACTCTTTACTACACTGTTATTCATTATTGAATGTAAATGAATGTATATGTTTTTATGAACAATCTCATTTTATTATCTTCACTGCTTGTATCAAACATTTTTAAACTTTCTTATTTAGCCTGTATGCAGGGATCATGGCTGAAAAGGGTCTTTGGACCAGTCTACCTATCTGGTTAACAAACACAAAATAAAATAAATAAATGTTATTCCTTATTTGTCCTACAAGCATTAACGTTACAGGATGCACTCCTTTGGTAGTGTATAGTGTAGCACAGTAAAACATAACTGCCCTCCGAGGATCAGTTTGTCAGAGTCTTTTTAGTGGTATGGACTACTCTCAGCATCTCCACTGGACTGTGAATTGTGAGGACTTGTAGTATGTATGAAGTCAAACTCCTCTGCAAATTGTTGGAACATTGTAGTTATGAAATGCATACCATTGGCTGTGACCATTTCATTGGGTATGTCATATCTTGTAAACATTAGCTTGTATCTTGCAACAATTTGTTGGCTGATTATAGTTGGCATATGTATGCTGTCTGAGTCAAGAGTAAAAGTCCTCTTCTATGAGACAGCTCTTTTCTTTGAATGTATGCAAGTCAGCAGCTATTTTCTTCCAATGACCTTACTGTACACGAGTTGTTTGCAATGGTTCTCTCCTTTGGGCTTGTGTACAATACAGAAAATTTACATTAACACAAGCTTTGCAAGGCCCATGTTGATGTCAGGCTACTATGATGATACCTTGGCTCTTATATGACACTTTATGAGACCTTCATGTCCTTTTTTATTTGTTTTAACACTTCAGCCTGTTATATTATAGGTTCATAGGTAGATACTAGGCTATCTGCCCTAGGGCATTTATAAGCCTAGCCAGAGTGTATTTGGCTTCCGCCTCCCTATTAGATTAGCCTACTGTGCCTCTGTAAAGTAGGTCACAGACGGTACCCTTTTAAGATTAGTTTACTGTCTGTCTAGCAGGGACACAGGAGAGATCCCAGGGGTGAATTTGCGATTTCCCATCCACATGTCCAAATTTCGCTTGAAGAGGGTCAGCGAGGGGCTATGTCTAACATGAATTGGGATTCTATATATTGAGATGGAGCATGACCATTAATTTTGGGTTTGACATGGCTTTGTACGTCAGGTATAGATCGCCTCTGAGTAGGCAGTAAGCAACTGAGTAGAGCTGGAGTTTCTTTAGTCGAGCTGCATAGGACATCTGTTTGTAGCCCATGATCCTCTTGGTGAGGTACTTTTGGGGTCTCTCCAGTTGCTGCAGGTGTCGGGTAAGGTACATCCCAAAAGGGGCATTGTATTCAATTATGGGCCTGATGAGTGATGAGTAGAGGGGCACAATGACCTCTCTTGATCTAGATGCGAACCCTTTTGTGATAAGGTGGGCTATATAGAAGGTCTTTCTAACCACTTTGGCAACGTGATTATCAAAGGAGAGATTACTATCTATGCTGGTCCCCAAATTTCTAATTACTTCTTCCGTACTTAATGGATTACCACCTATGTGGTAATTTGTGGGCACCTTGTTTTTCCAAAGGGGATGACTATGCACTTTTTAGCATTTAGCTTGAGGCCGTGGCTCTGGCACCAAGCATCCGTCTCTGTGAGACCCTTTTGGAGGATGCTTGTGTCAGCTGGAGATTCGATTATGGCCCCCAGTTTGCAGTCATCTGCGAACTTTGTCAGCCATAATCCCCCCGTGTTAGTCTGAACCTCAGAGATGTATATACCGAACAAGAGAGGTCCCAGAACTGAGCCCTGTGGGACGCCAATTGTAACTGGTTTGGATTTGGACATGGCACCTGCAATTCTGACCATGTGGGTTCTATCTCTGAGCCAGTTTGCAACCCATCTTGTGATATAGGGGTTGATATTTAAGCTGGTAAGCTTATTTATGATGCCCGAGTGGGGTATTGTGTCGAAGGCTTTTGCGAGGTCCAGGTAGGCTGTGTGGACTACCTTTCCCTCATCTATGGCTTTGGTAGCTGTTTCAAAGAAATCAACTAGGTTTAAGAGGCAAGATCTGCCCTTAACAAAGCCAAATTGAGTAGGGTCCAGTGTCTGGAGGCTCCCAATGTCTTTGTTTATGAGTTCCATGATAATATGCTCCATAGCTTTACAGACCAGACTAGTCAGGCTTATGGGGCGATAGTTTCCAGGGTCTGTTGTGGCACCACCTTTGTGGAGTGGGACCACTGTAGCTGTACGCCATTCTTTGGGTATATATCATGTAGTAAGGCTAAGTTTGAACAGTGACTTAATGTGGGGGTTCAGTTGTTCTTGGAGCTCGTGTAAGACACAGCCCAGGACACCATCCAGTCCCATAGATGCTGTGTTTTTTGCTTTGGAGAGGGTACAACAATCCTATCTTAGTACAGTAGCAATCCATCATGTTCAGACAAATGTGCTCTGAGAGTGTAGTACTTCTACAACAGGTGTTTATGTCTCTGACCATTGGATTGGCCATATTTAATGACTAGCTCATTGTCATGTTTTCTTAGATTGTTTCAATTTTATCTAGCCTTTTGTGTAGTTAGTGCTAGATTTTCTGAAATGCTCTGCACATAGGCACTAGCATCTTCAGTATCTGATTGTGAATAGTCATGTATTGCATTTCTGAATAACATATTGGCTATGATTAATTGGTTTACAGGCCCATGGACTGCTCTTGCATTAATGCTTCTTAGCCTTATAAGCAACCTTTGGTATTTTGGTGTTACTTTGATCAAATTATAGGAATTAATAAGTGTATCTAGTGGTTTGTGGTCAATCAGACATTGTAAATTCTCCAGCCCCAAAAGGTATGTTGATTACACTTGACATGCCTACACACTCACAAGACACTCTTTCTCTATGTGTGAACATCTCTGTTCAGCACTGGTTAGCATTATACAGCAATAAGCAGCAGGCCTCAGAACTTGTCCATCCATTAGGACTGAATTAGAACCAAAACTATAGCCCCTGGTATCGGCACTCACAGCTGTCAGTTTTGTAATATCAAAGTAGGGAAACAGAGGAGCAGTCATTAACATCTGTTTAACATTGCTGAAAGCTTGGGTCTCAACATCTCTCCATGTGCAGGCTGCATATCACTAGAAAAAGTCTATCAGTGGATGTAAAACTGTGAACAGATCAGATACAAATTTGCTAAGAAATTTATCATGCCCAGGGCTTGTTGAAGCTCAGTTACACACAAGTTGGGATATTCTAACCTAGATATTGCTTTGACTTTGCTTGCATCTGATCTAATTCCGCATACATCTATGCTATGACTGAAATATTGGATGGTTGCCTTTCCATAACTGCATTTGTCTTTATTCCATTTCATACCTGAGTTTTTAATGGTTTGGAGCTCCAGTCTCATGTCATGAGTTATTTTATCAGGGCAAACACAAGAACTTCACCAATAACAACATCTTCATGCCTTTTCAACACATTTTTCATCTCCCATTGAAATATTTCATGGTCTGAAGTTGCAAAAATGATGGCATTCCACTTATAGCAATAAAAGTTTCTTGCTTTTGGATGTCTTTTTCCAATTTTATTTGCCAAAACCCACTTGAAGCATCCAATGTGAAGAACATTATGGCATCAACTAGCATAGGAGCAGTTTTCTCTAGGGTACATAGCATAAACTTCTCTCATAACTGTATCATTTAACTTTTCCAGGTCCAGATATATATTTACACTGCTTTCCTTTTTAATGATATGGACTATGGAATCACACCATTCAGTCAGTTCAGGTACATCTTCAATCTTATTAAGATGATGCATATGTTTAAATTCTGCAAAAATGTACTTCTCTGGATGTGGTCAAGACATATGGGATAGTGTTTGTCTTTGATTTTATCTTTACTGGCTCCCAGTTAAGCAGACCAGCTTCACCAAAGACATCCACATTGATTTAATTTGCTCTGACAATCAACCCCAGCTTTCATGTCACTGTTGTACTGAGTTGATTATTTATGTATGGGCCTTCCAAGACATAAACTCAGAATTCAAATGTGTGTCCCTCTCACTCAGACATGGTTGTGCCCCTCTCACTTAGACATGGTTATGCCCCTCCCACTCAGACGTGTCTAGAAATTTACCAGTGGACTTCAGTTTGCCTGCAGGGCTATGAATTTCCATTTCTGCTTCATGCAATTGCGATTGCTACAAGATGCTTTTATAAGTAAATAAAACAAACAAAGCACCCTATAACAGCTAAATGCAGTCCTTGGATAAAATGTGAAAACTGAATAAAAGCCTGGAAAAACCACCACGATGAGAATCTCTTCCTCCTTTAATAGAAACAAACAAACAGGTAAACAAATAAAATCCAAGAGCTCTTGTAAATGATGAGCGCTTTCAACTATGTGAGAACAATAAAAGTCCATTTGATCTGGAAAGGAACGCCAAGTCTTAAAGTTCATCCTCACCCTTACGTTCTCTATCTTAGAGCTGATAAATAAATCAATAACATAAATAAATATATTAAAATTGGAGCTGACAATTGCACCCCCTAACACATTGCGTCTGGGGTAGCTGCCCCCTTAACCTCACCCAGGCTACGTTACTGATTCATTCAGAATGTAAACTCATTTAAAACACAACTAAAACTTCACCTATCAAAAAAATTGAATTGCTCCTGTATATCTCCAGCATAAATGTCACTGTAATCTTCAGAAGAATCCTGTCACCAATATCTGGATAATTTTACTAGCAACTCTGAGCAATATACATAGTTTATTTGAAACTGCAAACTCCCCCCTGCCCTGCACGTCTAGTATAAACCTTATAATAGCCATATATAATTGTTTCTGAAACTGCTTACTACCCCACCTGTTAAGTACAATATTAACATTTTCTACCAAACTAAGTTCTTTCCTTCAGTTGTATTTCTTTGAATTTCTAAGCACTAATCACAAGATCTTTTATCGATTTAACAAACTCATTTATACACTTCTTCAAATGCTAAATACTCAATATGTAAATGCATAAGCATATCTTATACTGTAACAGTTGCCTTTATTTTATACAAATCTATGTGTAATTGATAATGTATATTGCTTAATGTTTCTTCAAGCAATTACTGAATGTCTGTTCAAAAAGTATTATATGTTAGAGCTTTTCTCCCTGGGCCTACACTGAGAAGGTTTTTTGTTTAGACCAAGTCAGACAAACGTGGAAAATAAAGGAAATGAAATAAATAAAATAAAATCTGCCTCACTGACACTACATCAGTTTTTTATGACATACTGCTATATGTAGAGAAGCATATGTGGTTTCCATATACCACAGAGGAGAGAAACAACACCATGTATGCATTCTGTGACACAGCCTATTTCCCTCTTCTGCTGTTAACCATTGACTGCACCCACATTGCCATGAAGACCCCATGAGCGACAGACAGACAGATATATATATATATATATATTAACCAGAAAGGATTCCATGCCATCACCTACCAGGTGGTCTGCAATGCACAGGATATAATATACACTTTGTCAGTACTCCACCATGGCAGCTCCCATGAATACTCCACTGTGGCAGTGACCATGAATGCTGCACTGCTGCAGTGCCCCATATGTGTCTCATGTCTTGGTGAGTGTAGTGACCTGGAAAGACACAGACAGATATATATATATATATATTAACCAGAAAGGATTCCATGCCATCACCTACCAGGTGGTCTGCAATGCACAGGATATAATATACACTTTGTCAGTACTCCACCATGGCAGCTCCCATGAATACTCCACTGTGGCAGTGACCGTGAATGCTGCACTGCTGCAGTGCCCCATATGTGTCTCATGTCTTGGTGAGTGTAGTGACCTGGAAAGACTGTTAAGGGAGATGGTGGTGTCTCTTGTGTGGTGTACTTGGCCAGAGGTGGTTGGTTGAGATGGGTGTGTGTACACAGCTCATGCAGAACATGCCACAGTGTACATTTGTCTCTGGGACAGGTCCAGGGCATCCTCTGGTGGTATATACTACTGACCATGCATATTCCATCCATAGGCAGCTTCTCTGAGGAATAACAATACTTGATCCACAGCTGGCACAAAGGATGGTGTGCTTGGCGAACTGAATGGCAGAACATGCCACTGGTATATTCAGTATGTACACCCCATATAAACCATCTCCTGACCATCCCACTGTGGGCATCACCACAAGAAGTAAGCAGTCTCAGCCTCAAAAATGGTGGAGCCCATAGTGTCTAACTCTGCAGTGGCTCTGCTGGTATCAGCCTGCTGCTCTATGAGTGCCCTCCACACCCCTTGTGTGGTGGCAATAGAGATAGTCAACCCTGGTGTACTTCAGGAACCATGGCATTGAAGACCACAGATACACCAGCCCCTGGTCTTCTCCCCATGCTCATGGGAACTGCCAGCACCCATTAATATCTGGGGCACATGGGAGTAGGGTGCACAAGGGCTAATGTGTCAGCCAACTCCTGTCCCACTGTTGTTTTCTAAGATGGAGAAGTCAATTACACAGACATTTAAGCAGTGTGTCTAGAAGGGAAGGTGATAATGTCCACCATGTTACCCATGCCTGATAGCACTACTGTGGTTGCACACTGTGCCAGGCTGTGACAGTCACCATCATCAAACTAAGGCACTTCTCATCAAACACTCCAACATCTATGATGGCAGACCCAGACACTGGTACATCCAAGTGCATCAGTAATAGTATCATTCCCTCATCCCATTGAGGCTACAGCTATAAAACAGAATGACATGCAAAACTTGTAGACCACAAACATAGTGCAGAGTGATGTTGCAGCCCAAATGTTCTCGTAAGGCCAAAATAATCATATTCATTATGGGTATAATTCTGTTCCAGCAGGTTGCAGTCCATTATTGGTCACACCTATCTGGGATATTGGCCACTACCATCCCATGGTCCTCAGTGAAGTTCTGCTCCATTGTCAAGTCCTCCACCAGGTATAAGGCAGCTAACCCTCTATACAGAGTTGTCAAGAACTCTGTGTTGGTTAAGAATGACTGTGTCAGTGGACTTCCAGCTGGGGCCCTTGGATTTTGTCCAAGGTGAGTTGCATTTTTACAGGCATGATATATCATGTCAAAGGACCTAGATCAGATTTGCTCTTATGTACAGTTAAGGTCACAAATAGCAGTGAGCTGCATGACAAGGTCCCACCAGACATGCTGACAGAGTGCACAATCACTCTTATCTGTAAGAAGCATCTATTGACTGTATTTAGAGCGGTCCTGCAGCACAGTATCATTCAAATCTCTCCATCCTCTTCTACTCCTTCTCAAGCATTTTATACTGTAAATATGAGGACTGACTTAAATAAGTTGCTGGCCATGGCACAGTGGCTCAGGGAACAGTGTTGTAATTTCACAGCAAGAGGTTCTCCGGTTTGATTCTTAGGTGAGATGCCTTCTGTCTGGAGCATGCATGTCCTCCCTGTGTTTACATGGGTTTTTTTCCCTAGTGGTCTGGTTTTCTCCCATATCCCAAAGATATGCATTTGGTAAGCTGGTCACTCTAAATTGGCTGTGTATGTGTGTGTGTGTGTGTGTGTGTGTGTGTGTGTGTGTGTGTGTGTGTGTGTGTGTGTGTGTGTGTGTGTGTGTGTGGTATCAAAGAACAACCTTGGCAAGGCTAGTCACCCAGTGGTATGAACACTAGCTCCAGATGATGCTCACTGTTGATGTGACACCCCAACCCCATCTGCAAACAAATGGGAAAAAGGGGTTATGAATGGATGGATGAAGCTGCTTGTCTCATATTCCTCACATCCACATCACAGTTCCCTACCACAAAGTCTACACTTACTTACTTACCTGACCCACAAAAAGGAACACACCACCAACACAACCACCACGGATAGATAGAGCACAGCTAGTGACTAAAAGTGGAGGTGTCTACATTTACACCAAAAACAAACATAACACAAAGTTGGTCAAACAGGATGATGCAGCTGAGTTTCTAGATATTCAAATTACTATAGGCAAAGTCACATATCATATCCTTGTACAATATAGGACTCCATGTGTGACTCAGTAAACCCATAATGCATAATTAAATTGTAGACACTCATCACTCAAAGCAATACCATATTCATGGGTTACTTTAATTACCTCACTATAAACTGGGAATCATATATTACTCCTGACTTGCAGTCCAAGAGATTTCTTAACTTTTTCAACACAATCACCCTGGACATGATAGTCCATATGCCCACTAGGGGTGCAAACATGTTGGATCTGGTCATCACTAACATGGAACAATGCTGCACCCTCCCTGGTGTAATGTCTTCAGAAGAGTTGGATCATAAAGATACCTCATTAGAAATAAAACAAAAAATAAATCCAGGACACGTGATAACCCTGGAATATTTATGAACTATTCTAAGCAAAACTTCCTACTATTAAGTGGTAAGCCAGCAAAATTTCAGGACCCCACCCAAACCCTGAAAATACTGCTGCATATGTAGAATTGAGCACAGGGACCCTGTAGAATCACAAATGCATCAAGGCAGCCACACTTACTAGGAATAAGCACAGAACAGTTAAAAAAAAAAAACAAGCCACCCTGGTGGAATCACAACATCAATGGGATGTAAAACAAAAAGAAGAAAGTCATGGCAAAAATTAGGATATGCAATGTTCAGCAGAATAAAAACTCTCATATAAATCTAAGCAAGTAACTCAGAGGGCATATCAAGTTCACCAAAGCCAGATTTAAAGTAAATATGCCTCCAAGGCCAAGGACAACCATAAGGCTTACTTTAGCTATGTCTACAACTTCAAAGACAGTAGACAATGTGCAGAACAAATTGTAAATGGACCTACACTGAGCTAGAAGATATAGCAAATCTACTGGGTGACAAATACAATTCCAGTGATTTCTAAGACCAAGAATACTGAACTGATGGGCTCTGATAATATCCAGGTATGCCTCTAAAATAACATGAGCCATGACCTGTCAGGACCACTAGAGTCACTATTTAACTATGGCCTCCAGACAGACTTTGTGCCACTCTAATGGAGAATTTCAGTGGTCATACCCTCGGCACAAGAGCAGGCCATTGACTGACCCCATTAACTGCAGTCACATAAATCTGACTAGTTTTGTATACAAAGTCATGGAAATATTTATTTATTTATTCATTTTTATTTTATTTGTCTTTTGTTAACCGGGTTAGTCCAACTGGGCCGGTGGCCCATTTTCAGTGAAGAGACGAGGAGTAAAACTCCACACACAAAAATAACAATGACAATGACAATAACAAAGTTACATTTAGGTAACAAAAATACATAACTGTATACATTCATGCCATAATGGAAGTTACCAAACGATCAAAGTCAGCAAAAAAAAAAACAGTTGGAAAAAAATGTGGATTTGCAATAACAAAAAAGTAAGCCCCGATTCCATTGTAATGCTTAAACCCCGATCCCATTGTAATGCTTAAACCCCAATTCCATTGTAATGCTTAAACCCCGATTCCATTGTAATGCTTAAACCGAGTTGGTAGAGAGGAAGAAGAGGTATTAAATAGAAGGGTTAAGCAGGGGTGTGGGGAGGAATGCATAGGAGAAAATCAAGAGAGTGAGAGAAATAGTTATAGGAAGAGAGAGGAGCGGTAGGGATACTTAGTAGATAAGGCTTAGTGAAGGTAATACACTACTAGTTTTTATAAAGATTATGTAACAGAAGGAGAGGAGACATTATGAACTGACATGTGGGGGAGTATGTATTAGGTAGGGTGGTGACAAGAGCAGGTGGGAGAGTTAGGTAGTCTTTCAGTTCTCTTTTGAAATGGATCAAAGATTGAATAGAATGTAGGTTAGTTGAAATTTGTTCCAAGTTTGAGATGAGGAGCAGTTATAGAGTAATCCACCTATTCTTTTATTAGGCCTATAGGTATCGAGTAGCATTTGGTCAGCACTACAGAGAGACCAAGAAGGTTTGTATAGGGATAGGAGGGTGGAGAGAGAGAGCGACAGTCTTCAGGTTTGTAAAGAAGAGACTGTGCCATCAGCAGCTGATTGAGTTGGAGTAGTTGAGGGAATTCAAATCACTGTAGTTGTTTAAGGGCAAGGCAGTAATGGGATTTGTTAGAGGAGTTACAGGCAAATCTAGCTATCTGGTTATAAGTTTGTTCAAGTTTGGTTAAAAGATTTGCTTGGAAGTGGGTAAATATAGGGGAAGCGTAGAGTAGACAGGAGAGGAGGTACGCTTGAGCAAGTGAAGTCCTTGAGGTAATGGATTAGAATATTTTTGTCTTTGTACAGTAGACCATCTTTTTGATGGATTGTTTATATGATGGTCACATTTCAGTTGATAATCAATTGTAATACCTAGAAGTTTGGTATGACAGTCAGCATGAATGATGGTGTTGTCTAGGGTAGAGAGACTGAAGCAGGTTTTAAGGTCAGACATAGATTTTGGGAGGAAAAGAAGAAGCTTAGTTTTCTTTGGGTTAAGGATGAGTTGGTTATTGATTAACCAGTGTTCAATGGTGTTAAAGTCTGTGTGAGGGAGTGAAAGTCAGTAGGGTTGTCAGAGAGGGTAATAAGAGAAGAATCACTGGCATTCTGGATTGGAGAAGAGGAGCAGCAAGTGGATCAGAAATTGTTAGTAAAAATATTAAAAGAAGGGGTCCTAGAATGGATCCTTGGGGTACACCTGTTTGGATAGGTAGGAAAGGTGAGCAGGAAGTCTGCCATCTAACAGATTGTTGTCTGTTGTTAAGATAGCTAGAGAACCAGAGAGTAGTGGATGTGGAGAGGTTAAGTTCAGTTAGTTTAGTAAGAAACTTAGGGTGGGAGACAGTGTCAAATGTTTTGGAGAGGTTAAGGGATAGACATGATACCAGTTTACTGTTATCAATTGCCTCTGCTATAGTCAAGGTGAAGGACAGAAGGGCTGCATGCATGCTGTGATTGGGCCTAAAAACATGTTGAGAGGGGATAAGGATAAGGATAAGGTTTTCCTGAAGTTTATATTTAAGAAGTTGTCTGTGATTGCATTTCATTAGAATTTTACAGAGAGGGGAGAGGATGGCTACAGGGCACAAACTGGAAGGTTTGCAGTGGAATAGTATAAAAGGATTTCCAAATTTTAGGGACTGTAAATTCTTTGATAGAATGATTGATAAGGATTATGGTGGGATATGCTATAGAACTGGCTGCAAGATTGAGAAATTGGGGGGGGGGGGATTGTCAAAGGAAGGAGAACATGATAAACAATTAGATTGGAAATCTTCAGACTCTGGATCGAACCCAGTTTGTTTAGGTCAAGGGCAGATCATGTCTACTTAGCCTGGCAGACTTTTTCAAGATGGTCACCAAAATTATGGACGATACAATACCCTACTCAGGTATTGCAGACATAACTCACAAAGTTAGGTATAAATACGCTATAATAGAAATCTTGTCACTAAAATAAACAGAGAACACAGGAGCTTAATAAAATCCACCAAAACCTATTTTGCAGAAAATATAGTTACCCAAGCCAAAGACAACCATAAGACCTATTTTAGTTATGTTCATAATTTCAAAAGCAGAATGCAGCAATTTGCTGAGCTGATTGTGAATGACTTTACCTACATAAAGGCTGAAGATACAGTGAACCTACTAGTCAATAAATTCAGCTGTAACTTTACCCTTCTCTCCCGTCTCTTCCTTCTGGTTGCCCTTCAAGATATACTTGAAACTGTCTCACCTCCAGGTATCACACAAGACCAATACCTCAAAGTGCTATCAAAAGCTAAAAATACCACGTAGAGAGGTACTGACAATATCCCTGGATGCACTGTATATAGTATGAAGTACGATTTTGTCACACCCACAGCAACACTGTTCAGCCTCAGTCTCTATACAGGTTTTGTACTAACAGAATGGAGAACAGCTACAGTCATTCCCCTGCATAAGGGAGGACTTTCCACAGACCCGGGCAGTTACAACCCCATAAGTCTAACCAGCATGTTAAACAAAACCATTGAAAGATTTATCACAGAAACCAATCAATAAGGGCATAGGGAATCTTCAAACTCTGAACTCATCTCAGTTTGGATTTGTCAAGGGCAGGTCATGCTTACTCAAGCTAGAGGACTTCTTTAAAAAGGTCACCAAAGGGATGGATGAACATAAAATGGTACACACCACATACCTTGACCTGGCCAAAGCTTTTGACACAATCCCCCACTCAAGCATAGTAGAAAAGTTAAATAAGCTGAGAATAACCCCCTATGTCACCCACTGGATTGCCAACTGGCTCACAGATAGAAGGCAGGAAATCAAAACAGGGGAAGTTACCTCTACAATGAGACCAGTCACCAGTGGAGTCCCCAGGCTTCTGTGCTGGGACCACTCCTGTTTGGCCTCTACTTCTCTGAAGTAAAAACCAATACCAAGGTGCACTGGCTGACTAAGTTTGCAGATGACATTAAGCTAGGAGCATTCATTGAATCCCCAAATGATTTATCCATCTTACAGGAAGGTTTGACCCAAATAAATAATTGGTTCTAAAATCATGGACTGAAACTAAATGCCACAAAATAAATTAGTATATCCTTTGGGAAGTCAACTAACCCAGGGAGCTAAAACATTGACAACACACCACTAAGAGCTGACCCAGTTGTTCTCGATTTGGGAACATATGTTGACAGTGACCTAACTTGCAATCAGCATGTGTTCATTGTAATAATAAAGTCCTTCTATATTGCACAGCTTATAAACAAAGGGGTTGTGTCTAGATCTAGAAATGTCACTGTCCCCTTTACTCAGCCCTCACTAGGCCAGTCATTGCATATAAAGTCCCTTTTGGCATGTATCTGTTCAAACATATGCAACAACTGGAACAATCACAATGGTACCTTACTAAAAGGATGCAAGGCCTAAACAATATGTCCATCATGGACCAACACAAAGGCATCCTACAGTCTGCTAATAGATAACCTATGTCTGGCTTACACGGCATCTTCCAATCTAGACCTCTTCTGCAACATCTACTGAGTGGTTTGTTGAGACAGGTATATCTTGCAGAGGATACTGCTGGCCTGGAACAGACTCTCCATCCATGTAAAACAAAGCTCATCCCTGTTCATATTCAAGCACGACTTGGATCTATGGATGGGGAACAGAAAATTTCCCCTGGACTGTCCCTGTATTACTAATTGACAGAGGCAGCTCCTAAATGCTTCTTTTTTAAACACCTTTATTGAATTATCATTTGTGACATAGTCAAATTTACATTTATATAAAAGTAATCAAACTGTATTAACAAGTTCATGTTTACAAACATTGTACGGCAAATATATTGCTAGTATATATCATGTAATCTAAGCAACATTACATAAATTATTCAGTCCCAAAAATGCAGCAAAATCTAGAAGATTTAGCATTTTGCTTGAAAATGTTTGCATAGATATTATTATACCCCAAGTAGACTCCAGATAATTTTTTCTCAAGTAGACAATAGATGTTGGAGGTGTGAAGGGAAAGAAAGAGGCAATTAGAAACATGTTTTCTGAGATGTGGTGAGTTGGCAGACTTTGATTCCCTGCAGGATGCACTATCAGAAATGTTGGGTCGGTAGATTGGTGTGACCAGGGAGATGATTTTTCTGAGCTATGATACAGAATCAGAATTGCCTAGACATGATATGGCCTTGCTTTGTCTAATTATGGTGGCTGCCAAAAAAAGAAATTACTAGAAAAGGGAAATCAAAATCTAAACAAACTATACTAGAAGTAGTGAATATATTAACAGAGATAAAACAACTACCACTGAGATCTTTAGAAAAGGGCAGGAGCAAACTACATAGGGAAAAAAAGAGAATCGATGAACAATACATACAGGGAAGGAATGAGGTTTAAAAGAAGGCAGGACTTAAATGAGCTATGTAAGATTTGACCGAATGCTTGCAACTAGGATTGTGTTGGTATGATTTGTTTTAATTTATATAAATGTATGACTGCCTATGTCATTAGTGATGGTTTACTAAAGCTGTTTGTTTAAAAAAAAGCTCCTATATGTTTTATTCCATGTGTAGGTCACCTCAAACTATCTATGGTATGATCCCAATTATTCTCACTAGGGGTAATATATAATTATCAACCATGGGATGAATAACGTTGGTCCAACACCAAATGAATAGGTTAATTCAAGCACCAAATGGGAAATTGGCTAGGCTTAAAATGGCCCAAAAGGGCAGCTAGCCTAAAACTCACCTATGAACCTGTGTATAGCTTTGTGGCTCTTAGATAGAAACCAAGAAGTTAAGATAGGAGTATATGCCTCCCCAAAGAGGCCAGTCATTAGCAGAGCCCCTCAGGTCTCTGTGCTGAGACTGCTCCTTTTTGGCATCTACTTCTCTGAAGTTAAGGTCAACATCAAGGGCCTATGGCTAATCAAGTTTGCAGAGATTGCAAACTTGGTGCAGTCATAGAATCCCCTAAGACAGTAATATCCTCCAAGAAGGACTGACTCAGATAAATAACTAGTGACAGAGTCATGGTTTAAAACTCAGTGCCAACAAATGTATAATAGTATCCTTTGGAAAGGTGGCTAACCCTAGAAACTACCTCAATGATAAAACACCCCTAAGAATAGACCCAGTAGTCAGGAATTTGGGGTCACATGCAAACATTAACCTGGCCTTTGACCATTATGTGTCTATGGTATTAAGGAGGACAGAGTACAGGGGACTGCAGTTATGGCCATCCACATGGTGGAGGCCATACGTGTGATGGTGTGGGCCTATTCATTCTATGTTTTGCAACTTATAAGCAAGGGTATGGCATCTAGGTCCAAAGAAGTCATCATTCCCCTGTATTTGGCCTTCATCAGACCAATCACTGAGTACAGTGCAACGTTTGGTATGTACCTGACCAGGCACATGCAACAACTGGAATGTCCACAGAGGTTGCTCACAAAAAGGATACAGGGCATAAAACAAAATGTCCTAAATGGATCACATCAAAGCCCTATCTTTCCACTCAGTCTCCTACAGACTGTTGAGGGGTGATCTATGCCTTGCATACAAGGCATCCTTAGATCCCACTCTGATGAACCTTCTACATATCTGCAAAACAAACAGCATTAGAATTACCAAATCAAGGGACTTAAATTTTGCTTGAAATATAAATAGGACATGTTGGAGGGACAGGTATGTGGCTTAGAGACTATCCCTTTTCTGGAACATGCTTCCAGTCCATGTGATAAGTTTTTTCCTAACCCAATTCAAGTATAACTTGGAGCAGTGGATGGGGATCAGAAATTCACCCAAAGTCTGCCACCTATGTCCTTAATGGACAAAGGCAGCCTGTAAATGCTTGACCACCCAAGCCCAAGCTTATCTATACTCTTTAGAATAATTGTAAGGATCCTAAAACTTGTCATATACATTTGGGTAACTTCAGGAGAGTATCGGTATTTGTCAGAAACAACATCACCTCTTGTCATGTTATCCACAATCTCAATATGAAGCTCTTGGATATCCAAATTACCCTTAACAAATCCAACAATTACTTCATTGCTAGCTATATATCCCCAACAGTGACTCACAAAGAACATGGAAATGATCTTAATACAATTTAGGGTTTCCTGAGAATAAAAAAAGATCATAAGCCTCAAGGACCTGAGCTTCCAAGAGAGGCTGGAGGCCTTGTTTCTGTACTTGGTGTCCTACAGACACCTAACGTATGATCTGTGCCTTGCCTTCTGGGCCATTATGGATCCTGTACTCCAAGACCTCTTGTTTCTCCACAAATCAAACAGGCGACTGAACACTAGAACCAGATATCTTAACCTGCTTCAGCAACTAAATAAACCACAGTGAAGAGACAGATTTAATTAAATCTAATCTCCTGCCCATCTCCCTTGGTGTCCCTCAGGGTTCCATATAAGGTCCACTGCTATTTTCCATTTATATTAATGACCTTCAGTTAGTAATTCCACATACTACATGCATTCAATATGCAGATGATTCTACTATTATCTGCTCAGCTACTTCTCACACTGAATTACATACCCTAACCCAGAAAGCATTTAATAGTGTTGAACAATGGTTCACTCACCATTGCCTCCTTCTTAACCCAAAAAAAACTAAAATGCTACTCTTCTCACCAACCCGTAAGTCCCCCCCTTACATTTCACACTCATATCTAACAATGGCACACTTATTTCCCCCGACCCATCTACTAAACTCCTAGGAATAACAATTGGCAATAACCTCAACTTTGATATTCTTATCAATAACACTATAAAAACAGTCAATAAAAAACTAGGATCCCTCTATAGAATCAAACCCTTTCTAACACCAGCAGCCAGGGCCGCTATAGCAAGAACTCACCTTATCTCTACTCTACTCTACTCTATGCTTCACCTATTTATACAAATCTTTCTAAAAACAACCTCAGCAAACTAGCAGTATCCTATAATAATATTGCTCGATTTGCTACTGCCTCTCCTTTCAGAACACATCATTGCCTTAATCTAAAACAACTTGGCTGGCTTGAGTTTCTACATCATCTACAATATCTCCAGCTTGATATAGCCCACAAGATCTTCTCTCAACCCACAAATACACCAATACTCTTAAACCTTTTAACCCCCTACAGCAATCCTAAAAACCTACGTTCATCTAAGAAACTTCTTATTAACACTTGCAGATCTTACAGCTCAGCAGGTGATACCCTGTTCTCTAATACTGTTGGAAAGTTATGGAATTCACTTCCTACTGAGCTCACTTCTCTGTCATCTCCTACACTATTTAAAAAGAAACTAAAATTATATCTCAATACACACTGGTTATGTTCCTGCACTAACCCTGACTAACTTTCCTACATCTCATCATTAACATCCTTACATCATTATGTATGTATATTTACTTTGTCTTGAATTTCTACAGTACCCTTTACTGTCCTTGCCAAGCTCATTTGAACTATTGATGTTAATATTGTTATAATGAATGCTCATCTATTGCTATTATGAGAAAAAAAATAATTTTGTTTACTTTTCAAACTGCTACCACTTTAGAAATTCAGTTTTGTATGTATCTTTACTGTTGCTTATTTTTATATTTTATATTGGAGTTTTATATTTGTATTTTTTCCATATGTCATTGGAGCTTTTCTCCCCGGGCCTCTACTGAAAATGGACATGTATCCAGCTAGACTAGCCCGGTCAACTAATGTAAAATAAAAATAAAATAAATAAATAAATTTGTCTTCCAATGACTACCTCTTCTCTGGAACCAATTTCCTCTCCAGATCAAGCAATGAGTCACACTATCTTTCTTTAAGAAGGAATTAGACAATTGGGTGTATATTCATAAATTCACCCCTGTTGGCTGGCCTGACTTTGCTTGAAAAAGGAGGTAAGGTCTAAGGGAGAAGGGTGGGGACTGGCAAGGTGTAAATGGCCACTTGGCCTATTTGCCTTGTACATTCTATGATTCTAGGATTCTATAAGTATAAAATACCTCCTTGCTAGGGGACTTCTATTATCCAAGCATAGATTGGTACATCTAAAAAAGGATATGCTCAGCATTTCCTAGACTTTGTTAATAAATACAAATGCACTGGAGCAAATCATAAAGCTACCCAATAGATACTCTCATATCCTTCATCTGGTCCTTACCAATGTAGCCACTGCCTTTTTCCCATCATACATCTCCTTATTCCAGGTTAAATCTGACAACAAATCAATTACCTTCTCTCTCAGGATTAAAAGTACCACCCAATCACCAAATGAAACAATCTTTAGTAATTTATCTGGGGTAATGTTATTTCAGTTTGTAGATGACCTGTGCAAAGCCCTCAACAATCCCCACAAACAGAGCCAACTGACAGAGCTGCCACATTTGCCTACAATTTTAGCAGCATCTTAAGCATAGAAAAGTCTGTACCCATCCACCGTAAATATAATGGTGAATTCAGGAATTAAACTCTCTAGTGGAACTCCCTTATTAATTAACCGTATAAAATAATCTAAGGGGATGGCGAAAGCCAACACATTCCAGCTAGGCTTATAAATGCCTTAGGGCAGATAGCGTAGTACCTACCTATGAACCTATAAGGAAAATAAGGAAAAGTAAGAAATCTCCATCCCTGTACTTCTAGACCACACTGAAACATGCTGGTAAGGAGCATAAGAGCACTATTAGAAAATGTAAAACAGAGCATGAATTTAAGGTTGCTACACATAACAAAGGAAATTACAAATCTTTCTTCAGTTATGTCAGAAAATTAAGTAACAGTGTTCAACAATGCACTGAACTCATCCATAATATCATCACATATTCCAGTCCAAAAGGCATAGCCAATATGTTAGCAGACAAATTTAGAATTCACTTTACCTGAACTATCCACATCATTGTGCCCAATGTCCCTGGGAATTTAATTTACCCAGTAATCACCTTGGAACAAGTCTTAGAATCACTATTAATGGCTAAAAGTACTGTTTCAATTGAACCAGATAAGATACCAGGCTGCATTTTCATCAGTATAAAGTTTGTGCTATCCAAGCCTTTACTTTAACTGTTCAACCTTAGCCTTAGTTCCTAATTCCTGAAGTTCATCGACTGTGACTCGTCTACACAAGGGTGGCCCCTCTACAGACACTGGTAATTATAGACCCATCAGCCTCACCAGCCTTATATGCAAAGTCGTGGAACACATCATAGCAGACCTCACTTATGCAGATATAGGCAACTTAATGGATCCAGACTCCACTAAGTCTGATTTTGTGATAGGCAAATCCTGTCTCCTGAACCTAGTAAACTTCACTAAATAAGTGAACAGTGGTCACTCTGTGCACATTGCTTATATTGATCTGGTCAAGGCCTTTGACATGCTGGTATTATTGAAAAATTAAGCAAACTTTATGTTAAAAACTTACATTGTGCAGTAGATTGCAAACGTGTTATCCTACAGATCCCAAGTAGTGAAAGTTGCTGTTACCGTCTCTAAATGCAGTATTTTAAGTAGTGGGATATTGCAGCGATCAGTGGTGGACCCTGTCCTGTTTGGCATTTATTTTTCAGACATCCAAGCCAATATCTCTGAAATGTGGTTGACCAAGCCAGCTGATGACTGCAAGCTAGGCATTATTATCCATTTGTGCACTGATGCTAAACTGCTCCAAAAAGGGCTTGGAATATGCAAATACCTGTAGAAATAAAAATGGTCTCAAGCTAACTGCAAAAACCTGCAGTGTAGTACTAGTTGGCAAACTAGCTGTTCCTACCTTATAGATTCTAAAAGGTATTGTTCTTCAAAACGCTACGGTCATAGGAAACGTATATTCATGTGGACATCTCTCTTTCTGTCTCTCTCTCTCTCTTTCTTTCTCTGTAGTTTGATCATCATATTTCCACCATAGTCAGGAAATCCTTCTGTATGGGCCAGTTAATTTCCAAGGGAATATCATTAAGATCCAAAGAGGTCATCTCACCACAGTAAGTATCTTTTATTCGACTCATCATTGAATGAGGTGCCCACTTTGGTATGTAGAAATCCAAGCACATTCTTCAGCTGGAAAGCCCCAGTGTTTTTTAACCAAAAACTTAAAACCATTAAATCCTTCAGCAACCCTGACTGAGTGCATATGCTCAGCCTACCAGATGCTCTAAGATGATGTCATCTTGCTTTTTGAGCAGAGAAAAAAACAAATCTCATTTGACCTCCTATTTCTTCACAATAGGGTTTCTACAGACTCCTCTATTAGAAGTCTAAATTTACACCAGTAAATAAACAAGACTTGTGGGAAGATAAGTTTCTAATTCAATGTATTCCCAGCCTATGGGAACGATTTACCACTACAAGTCAAATGAAGTACTACTTTGCATTTAAGGCTAGAGTGAAAAAAATGAAGCTCTGTAAGTTTACCTTGTGGCTGCTGAGAGTGCACACACTTTTAGTTACAACTGCTTACAGGCTACAGAAGTTCAGTTGCTATCCCACCACTGCCACCAATATGTGATGTTCCTCCTCTGGGCCAGTGATCAAAGAACCTCCGTCCTCAGCTCTGACACCAGTGGGAATGTTCACTGAGGAAAAAAAATAGACACACCCAGTATTTTCAGATGCAGCTCTCTACACCAAGTGCAATTTCCCTTAAGAGCACACAGGGAATGCACACTCCAGTCCTGGGCTTTCTCTCCAGGCCCCAAATAAGACTTCCCACTAACCACTATAGTTCTGAGTCCTTAGCTGTGTGTTTCAAACTAACTCCTCCACCGCCCTCTCTGTGAAATCACTGCTCTCAGTTCCCCTGTTCAGAGTAGCTATCACACACACACACACACACACACACACACACACACACACACACTCTTTTGAGATTTGGATTTTCACACACACACACACACACACACACACACACACACACACACACTCACACACACACACACACACACACACACACACACACACACACACACACACACTTGGGAAAGGCTGGCACAGCTTATCCGCTCTAACATCTCCACCCAGGCCATAAGGTAGATTTACTGCCACCAGAACACCTGAAGCCAGCTACTTTAGCCCTCTTACAAGGGTACCCAATTACACTTATTAAAATTAATACTTATACAGTTGGTAGCATTTCACAAAGCAGCAAATGTGTGTGAAAATCAAATCTCAGAGAGAGGGTGTGTAACAGCTACTTTGAACAGGGACAATGAGAGCACTGATTTCACAGAGAGGGTGGTAGAGGACTTGGCTTAGGACACCCAGCTAAGGCTCAGCTCTATTATTAAATATATCTAATCTTTTCATTGTAGCTGGTCTTTTAGAAATGGCTCAGTATTAGGACCGCTCCTTTTTTCTATATTTACAAATAATCTTCATACCACCACCCATCATGCAATTCCTATACAGTACGCAGATGATTCTACCCTGATCTGCTTAGCTCCTTCACTTACCACTCTACAGCAAATCACACAGGAATCCTTTAACTCTGTTGAATGTTGGATTAATGATATTCATCTTATCCTAAACCCGAATAAGACAAAACTGCTCCTATTCCCCTTCACAAAAGCCAAATCTACCCTTCTCTCTTTCACCATCACTTCCAAAAACGGTACTGTCATTTCTCCTTCTGCACACACTAAGCTACTCTGTGTTGAAATCAACAATAACCTACACTTTGATGGTCATATCTCACAAACCATTAAAAAGGTCCATAAAAAAATGGGAACTCTATATAGACATAAAAAGTACCTCTCTGAAAATGCGCGGATCACCCTAGTACAAACCCACACAGCACAAACTCACCTATTATCCACTCTGCTGTATGCCACACCAATTCTTACCCATACTAGAAAAAATGATCTAACCAGACTGGAGGCACATTATAATAAAATAGCTAAGTTTGCTAACAACTCCTCTTTCAGAAGCCACCACTGCCAGGCTCTAAGGAACCTAAATTGGCTCGAACTTCCACAATTACTTCTTTATCAACACCTTGCCATAGCTTACAATATTCTAAAGCATCCTGATAAAACCCCTGCACTAGGTCACCTTATCACTCCCTACATAGCAAACTGCCATCTATGCTCTAATGAAAAATCTCTTTTCTGTATTGCTAGATTCAACAACAGTGCAGGGAAAGCCCTATTCTCTCATACCATAGCTAAGGCCTGGAACAACCTTCGCCAGACAATTACACCTATCCCCACTATCATCCAGTTTAAAATCTCACTCAAAACTCATCTGATGAAAACCTGGTTATGCTCTTGCATCTCACCTGATTAACAAACAAGACTCAGACATCTAACCTATTGGCAAACTCAGCTCACTCTGAGGCACTGTCCAAACGGCATTGCTATTATTTACTCTTATTTTTTACTCTTGATGTTTTGATGTAAGTAAGTAGTTTTTCTTTTCCTCCATGCAAATATTATGTTAAAGATGGTCAATGGATTTTGTTCAGTCATTTATCTCTTGCTTATTGCTTCTAATATACCTACAGTGTATTTGCATTTCCTGTCTTGTTCATATGTGATAGTTTAATTGTCTGTTCTTTTTCTGTGGAGCTTTTCTTCCCAGGCCTCCGCTGTAAGTGGACCTGTGTCCAGTCGGACTTTCCCGGTAAACAAATGTAAAATAAATAAAATAAAATAAAAATAAAATATTTAACCTTTGAGAGTACTTGCATTTATTTAGTGGCACTGTGGCTCCACATGTCTGAAAGTCCTGCTGTTTGGTTAAATGTTATCATTTGTGTAAGTATTAATTTTAATAAGTGTAATTGGGTACCCTGGTAAGAGCCTTAAAGTAGATGGCTTTGGGTGTTCTGGTGGCAGCAGCTCTATCTTATAGTCTGGGTGGAGATGGCAGAGTGGGTAAGCTGTGCCAGCCTTTCCCAGGTAGGTGTGTGTGTGTATGAAAATCAAATCTCAAAGAGAGTGTATGCAACAGTTACTTTAAACAGGGACACTAAGAGCTTTGATTTCACAGAGAGGATGGTGGAGGACTTGCCTTAGAACTACACCTCTCAACTTCTTAGCACAAGAAATCTGGACAAAGCCTGACATAATGGGGGACAAAGGCCCAAAAATAGGTACACATTTTAGATGTTGCTGTTATAAACTTAGAAAGTTGATAAACTAACAAGATTTGTGTTAGCATGCATTTTCAGAAGGATATGAAGTTTAAAACCCAAATACATGTCATTATTTAGTGACTTTAATCCTTAGATCATCCCAGTGAGGAACAGACCAAAAATATGAGGCACAAATCTGGGCATTCTGCCAAAATCTGTACAGTTGAGAGGTATGCTTTAGAACACCCAGCTAAGGACTTTACTCTATAGTGGTCAGTGAGGAGTCTTATTTGAGGCCTGGAGAGAAATCCCAACCCTCTACTAATAACACAGTCTAGTACAGAGTGCGAGAGATGTATTTACACCAAGAATCTAGAATCCACACTCTCTCTCTCACTCAAAACAGTAACACGGAGAAGGTTGTCAATTCACCCATCACTACATATTCACATAATACCACTACTCATACACATAGTATGCATCAAACATGTAAATCCACATACGCAGAGGTTCTGTCAAAAAACTTACTGAAACACCAGAAAACTTCAAAGCACAAGTCTGCTGCAGCTAACACAGTCTCCACAGCACCCATGACACATAGCAACACCAATGTCTTGTCCAGCAAGCCCGTAAGGTGTAACAGTTATAAACCAAGTTTTCTATATTATTGGAGACTCAGTAGTGAGACGCACAGATGTCCCACTCACCAGGTTGGACAAGGAGAAAACCACAGTCCACTACCTGTCCGGTGTCAGGATTCACCAAATCATGCATGCACTCAGGTCTCTCAGCAACAAATACTGTTTTCACTCTGTCATAGTTCATGTTGGTGTGAATGACCTGAGATGTACTTCACTGGACTATATGGAGATAGACATGGGTGAGCTCTCTGAGTATGTGTCCCAAGCAGGTATGTCCCTAGACTTGAGCAGCATACTACCCTAATCTAGAATGATGCCACAGTATAAACAAAAAAATTATTAATTTCAATAACTGGCTTAGTTTTTGGTTTCATTTCAAAGGGATCCAGTTCCTGTCTGCCTGGGAAGTCATAGTCGACAAACCTCGCTGCTTTGCCAGGGATGGTTTGCACCTAGAACCCCTAGGCTTTTGGCTGCTGGCAAAGGTTCTTGCCTCCTCCATAGTGCCTTTTTTAGGCAAGGTCTCAAAAACAGCATTACCAACATAAAATTAACCAGTCAGGACAAAATAAGGATCATGCTGCTAAATGCTAGGAACTTAAACCATAAAATGCACTCCCTGGAAGCACTTCTATCACTAGAAGATGTAGATGTCTGTGCAGTAACAGAAACCTGGTTTAAGGCCTCAGAGAGTACCTCAGGGCTGTAAGGTTACAATGCCTTCCACACCTTTAGGCTACAAAATGAACATGTGAAAGCCAAAGAGGCAGTGTTTCAATCTATATTAGAGTCTAGTTAGACTGGACAACTCCATGGAGTTATTCCAGGTCCAGATTATGGTGGGTAAGACCCAATTTCAAGTCATAGCCAGTTATAGATCCCCCTCCATGGTTCACAACACCCACGAAGCCTACTTAATAAACTGGCTTCATACAGTCTTAGTTCAGCATCCCTAACATGGTTTCACAGTTATCTATCTAACCGCCAACAAGCCACTAAATGGGAGAACACTCTCTCCCCATTACTGCCAGTAGCCACCGGTGTGGTGTACCCCAAGGTTCCATACTCAGCCCCCTACTCTTCATCATATTTACTAACAATCTAATTTCAGCAACCCAACATGCCTCTATCATACAGTATGCAGATGACACATCCTTTATCTGCTCTGACCCTTCCTCACTAGAACTACAGACTAAGATGCAAAAAAATCTTTCCAGGAAATTGAAACTTATCTGTCAAAACACCAGCTCATTCTAAACCCAAATAACACTAAGTTAATAATATTTTCCAACAAACCTACCAAACACAATTGCCCACTCCTAAGCATTCAATCAGCTAATGGTACCATAATTGAATCTACTAATCAGGCCAAGCTCCTGGGTATGACAATAGATAACAGGCTAAAATTGGATGTTCACATTTCCCAAACCATCAAAAAAGTCTATGCTAAACTCAGTGCTCTATATAGGGCAAACCCTACCTTACATTCCAAGCCAGAGTAGCCACTGCTAGATCACAACTACTGTCTACTCTTCTCTACTGACCACACACATTCACCAACTTACGCAAAACCGACTTCATAATCTTGAGTCCTGCTATAACAGGATATCAAAGTTTGTCACCAATCTCCCCCACAAGACCCATCATTGTACTGCTCTTCAACAACTCAAATGGCTAGAACTCCCCAACCTATCAAAACTCAATCAACTTACATTCACCCACAATATCATCCACAACCCCAAAAACTGCCCAGCAATTTCAATACTAGTCCAACTACAGGTAAACAGCAGGTCACTTAGGTCTTCTGATAAATTACTGCTCAAAATTACACAATCTCTCAGCTACCATGGTGACTCCCTATACTTTAATAAAATAGCTAATTCCTGGAATGCTCTCCCACTAAAAATACAAAACACTCCCAGCTAGTTTTCCTTCAAAATTAAGCTAAAGGAATACCTTATAGAAAAGTGTTGGTGCCCATGCTGTTTACCAGGATAAACTCAGCTCTCCCACTACTTTCTCTCTTCATGCTCTGTCATTTTTCACTGCTCAGTTTTTTTCTAGTGTCACTTTAACATTTTACTGTATGGCAATTTTTTTCTCTGTAATTCATGACATAAGTTATTGTGTAATGTGTATCTAAGGTGTAATGCTCTATGGACCAATTTTCTAACTTTGTTACTTTATTTCCTCTGTCTTATGTATTATTTGTAATAGAGCATTTAAATTTTTTGTATGTTCTTATTTTTTACTTTTTAATTTTTTAATAACTTACTTCTATGTATCTTACTTACTGGAGCTTTTCTCCCTGGGTCTCTGCTGAAAACAGGCTACTTGCCCAGTCACTCACTATGCGGTAATCAAAAGTAATAAATAAATAAAAATAAATACATGCTTTTTGAGTTTTTCAGCTGGAGTCCCCTTTAAAATGGTTTCTAAGTAGCAATGGCAACAAAATTAAGACAAAAAATCAGTAACAGTAAGTTTTATTGCTTTTAGTGGCATATGGTCTGAATCATCAATATGTTACTTAAGTAACTTCTTGTACAAGGTAAACTTTTTTGAAAGTCTAATATTAAAGTCAGAATCCATTTTTTTGCTTAGTAGACTTTTCTCTAGAGGATAAATTAAATGTCTTACAAACTGTGTTCAGTCCACGCGAAACACTTAAAATCTCTTCAAATAAGATTCTCACATTAATGTCTCCAGAAATGTATCAGTTGAGTTGCTTGCACTGTTTAAACAAAATACCGAAGTGACAATTCCAACTTTCAAGTGAATGCAAGAATCACTAACATGTTACAGTATATGCATTTAAATAGCAGCATAGCTGATTTTACTGTTCGTATCATAATGTACGATACTCATCTCAAATGAGTATTAAAATACAATAACGATATGTTTGTGTTTTAACAGTCTAGCTTAATTAGGTACAGTATGCCATATTTTCAATCATCTTCTTATTCTTCTTTCGGCTTTTTCCTGGTTAGGGGTCGCCACAGCGGATCACCTGTCTGCTCATGATTAGCAGTGGCGTATTACAGTGTCGAGTTGCCAGCCCGGCACCCAACCTTCCACAGAAGGCACACACACATACACGCACTCACACCTAGGGCCAATTTAGAGTGTCCAATCCACCTACAGCATGTCTTTGGAATGTGGGAGGAAACTGGAGCACCCGGAGGAAACCCACGCGACCACAGGGAGGACATGCAGACTCCGTACAGAAGGCACCCCAGCTGAGGATCGAACCGGAGAACCTCTTGCTGTGAGGCAACAATGCTAATTGCTGCACCACCGTGGCTGCCCTAATTATGCCATATTTTCAATAAAGAAACTAAATTCATGAAGGTCCTATTTATAAATGCTTTCTTGTATAATTTGCTAGTTTACCAGCCAAGATTTCTGATGCTGAATACCCGCACTCGTGTTTTCTGACAATACATTTTAAGTACACAAGCATACGAGTACCCGCACTCGTGTTTTCTGACAATACATTTTAAGTACACAAACACATCCATGAGCCCATAGGTTTACTGAGAACTAATAAGTTGAAATAGTAATAAAACTACCTGGATTTAATTTGTTCTTCATTAAAGCAGCAAGCCATCTCATGCATCACAGAAGCAATAGATTACTTAGCAAGAATAAACAAACATTTAAATATTTATCTATCTGCAGTATTTTTGTTCTTCAAATTCCAAAGGAGACTTCCTCGACGAAGTCTATCTTTTTCGCATGCCTCCTTGATAAGATATATTTTGAGAAGGATATAGGTTGTCTGTCATCCCATAGAGGTCAAAGAGAGATTTCAGAAATATTTTGTAAATACACATGTAATTAGTTAGATATTTACAAAATAGTGCACTGTTGTATACAGTAGCTGTGTGCACTGTGTTTAGTCCATTATTATTTTTTTTTCAAAAATGTATTTTATTATTTTCAAATTTATTTTCAAATAGAACTGCGGTGGTGGTGCCACAGTAGCGTTGTCGCCTCACAGTAAGACGTTGTCCTGTTCGATTCTCAGTTAGAACGTCTTCTGTGTGGAGACATGTGTGAATGGGCGTGCCTTCGTTGAAGGTTGTGCGTCAGGGCCGGCAACTCGGCACCTAAAATTCTACTGCCAATCATTAGCGGACCGGAGTTCCGCTGTGGCGATCCCTAACTGGGAAAAGCCAAAAGACACAACAACAACATTATTTTCAAATAGAAGGTATCAGATGACAAATTTTCAAGTACATACAAGAAATATAAGATACAATAATCAAAACAAACAACAACCCCCTCCCACCCTTCAAATCCAGAATATATACATATATACAGTGTGCTACTGCCAAAAAGAAAAGTGGACCCTAAGGATCTAGGAAAAGGTTTAATAACTACCTCGCCTATAGTTAGAGTGCAGATACCAGTCTTAAAAAAAAAAAGGAAAAGATACCATTGCAGATCTTATTGGTTAGTCTTCCATAATAATGTCAAAAATAAGATTCCAGTATTTCCGGAAGTAAGTTTATTAAGATTACTAATGAATAATTTTTGTGATGATATGTATTTTATTGTTAGGTTTTTAAATTCCTTCCAGGATAGCTTAGAGCAGTCTTTCCAGTTCCTGGTTATGTAAAATTTGATTAATAAGCAAAGAGTAACGAGGATGTGCAGTTCCAACTTAGGAAATCTAAGCTCTGCGATGTGTAATATCACAACCTCCCATGAAAGGGTCGACTTTTGGTACCCCATTTTCTCGAGACGCACTTTCAGGGAGTTCCATAGCTTGTGTGTGTGTTTACAGTACCACATAATGTTTAGAAGGTCTACGTGTGGAGAGAAACAACAAGGGCATGCTAGTGAGACTTTAGGATTGAATTTGTTTAATCTGACTAGAGTAAACGAGGAGTTATTATTTATCATTAATTGAGTGTAAGCTAGTTTTTAAAGGGGCCAAACTTAATAGTAGATTCAAAGGCAGTAATGTTTTGATTATGCATGAATTGGGATTCTTGTTTATCCCAGAATTCAGAAATAAGTAGCACTGATTGCTATTTAAAGGCAACCACTCTTTTATACATATTAGATAACATATGCTTCCTACTGGTTAGACTTTTAATAATATCTGCAAAACTGGCCATATCTTGTACAATATTTGAAGTTTCTTTAAATAGTGTAGGTATGAGCTCCCTGAGCTGCCATAATATAGTAGTATAACTAAAACTCAGATTTAGTTCTGTTCTCAGCTCTTGGAGTGATTTCTCCTTATGTTCGTAGATATCCCATGCCTTCAATTCTTTAAATTTTGAGTAATCAACGAGATTAATCATATTATTGTTGAGTCTAATGTTAGGATTCATGTGTATGGGTTGAAAGAGGGAAAGGGTATTATCCAAAGCGAGAAACTTCATTAGGTCCTGGAGTGCCTTAACCTTCTGTTTTAAAATGCTGTTTATTTTAGAGTTCTTTAGACTTAATGCTGTCATAAAGGGGAGTGCTTTTGGGTTGAGGTTATTGCTGATAAGATGGTTGTACCAAATTTTAACCCAAGGGGGAAACCAGGTGTCTTTCTTTGGTTTAAATTCGGATATTAAAAGTATTCTGTTTGCGCAAATTATCCAGTAGTAGAGTCAAAAATCCAGTAATCCTAAACCCCCCTTTTCTTTAGAATACATTAATTTTGATAGTTTATTCTAACTGATTTAGGGAACCATAGAAATTTGGCCAACTCTGCATGTACCTTTTGGAAAAATTTTTTCGGGATGACAACATTTGAGGCATTTAATTGATATAAAAATTTAGGTAAGATGTTCATCCTAATAATAGCTGCTCTAGAGAGAAGGGACAGTTTCAGATGCTGCCATCTATTAATATCTTGCAAAATGTCCACTATTTTCATTATATTTTTTTGATACATGAGGGGATGGGTATGTTCAAATTGCAACCCTAAATATCTAAATGAGTATTCAGTCTTGAAAGGCGAGTCCGATAGTAGGTATTCTTTGTGGTGTAGGGGGTTAATGGGAAAGATCAAGGATTTTTTGGTGTTAACTTTGTAGTTTGAAATTCTCGAAAATTTGTCAGTTGTGTCGCCTATCTTCTTCTAGTCTGAAATAGGACGTTCAAAGTAAATATTGAGGTCATCTGCATATGCAGATATCATTAACCTAACATTCGAGATTCTAGGGATAGAGTGATAAGTAACTTGGGAGAGGTATAAAAACAGCGGTTCAATGTATAGATTTTGAAGAGTAAAGGGGAGAGGAGCATCCCTGCTTAGTTCCATTTCCTAGTTTAATATGTTTACCCATTTTTTTATTGACATAAAGATGGGTGTAGAAGTTATTCTAAAGGGTTCTGATAATATTTATGAAGCTTTTGGGGATGTTAAACTGTCAAATGCTTTACAAGCGTCAAGAACTAAACAATAACCAGAGTGTTTTTCATATTTACTAAGCTGAATCATAGCATCTAGTGTTAATGTATTATCCCATGTCTGCCTATTCATCATGAAACCCATTTGCTCAGGGGATATAATACAAGACATAACTTTTTTCAATCTTTCCTCTAAGACTAAGGCCAGGATTTTAATATCTACGTTAATTAGCGATATTGGTAATTGTGTGAGGGTGGCCGCGGTGGTGCAGCAGTTAGTGTTGCCACCTCACAGGAAGTGGTTCTCCGGTTTGATCCTCAGCTGGGGTGCCTTCTGTGCGGAGTCTGCATGTCCTCCCTGTGGTCGCGTGGGTTTCCTCCAGGTGCTCCGGTTCCCAAAGACATGCTGTAGGTGGATTGGACACTCTAAATTGGCCCTAGGTGTGAGTGTGTGCACGTGTGTGCCTTCTGTGGAAGGTTGGGCGCTGGGCTGGCAACTCAACACTGTAAAACTCCACTGCCAATCATGAGCGGACAGGTGATCCGTTGTGGTGACCCCTAACCAGGAAAAGCCGAAAGAAGAAGAAGGTCTGTAATTGTATGGGTTCAATTTATCAAGGTTATTTTTGGGGTTTAGTCCATTATCATGTCAGAAGTTTGATTCATGTCATACAAATGATAACAATACATCCTTCTTTAATCATTCACACAGTGTTTCACAGAAGAGATGCCTGTGTACTATATGAATCAGTATCAAAGAGGACAACAGTGTTTGTAAGGTGGGTGTATAACTATTAACCTACAGACATATCAGGCATAGCGTATAATTTGTATTCTTAGGGTAGGCTGTCTACAGTGACTGGACTTCTCGCTGTATGCTTAAGGCATAGTTTTCATTTATTTGCTCTGTCTGACTGAAAAGTGCATATGTAAATAGTCTCCCACTATCATGGGCTAGGCCGAGTCATAAAATCTGAGCTCTCACTGCCCATGAGGGAAGATGACAGACTGTTAGAATATACAGTATGTTCATATGAGAATGCAGTAATGTGATTGTTCCTATTGTCAGGACCATTACAATGGCACATCTTTGGGGTGTGTGTATATGTGTAATGCCGGTTAAATGTTATACTGTTCCTCATAGTTTTGCTGTATCAGTGGCTTTATGTTACTGACTTACTGTTATTTTTCCAACTCCCTTTACATTTTATGCTTACAATGCAGCACACACCTACATTATGCTGAGAAACAAAACTGTATAAAGGGAGGCTTCATTTGCCTCTGTCACCAAAACATAACTGAATGCACACATACCTCTCAACCACTCATTGCAAGAAATCTGGACAAAGCCAAAAATAGTGGGGGAACAAAGGCCCAAAAATAGGGACATATTTTAAATATTGCTCCTATAAACTTAGCAGATTGCTAGAATAGCATTTTTTTGCATAATTATTTATTTTCTGAAGGATATGAAGTCTGAAACTCAAATATCTATCATTATTTAGTATAATTTGATGACTTCAGTCCTCAGTGATTTGCTAGAAAACTGAAAATTTTATGAGGAACAGACCTGAGGCAAAAATCTGGACAGTTGGGAGGTATGAATACACAATTTTGGTACCCTGGTTTATGTAGCTGTGGGCAGCACAGATGCAGTTGTTTTAGATTGTATAAATCAAGGTCAAAGCAGCCAGGTTCATTGTACTGTTGTGCTGTACATGGCATGCAGTGAATATACATTAAAGTAAACATATAGGGGCTTACCTGATTTTGTAGCCATTTGCATGAATTGCTGAATGCATGTATGTTTTAGCACATTCCATCCTTCTGGCATTCAATGTAGATGGATAGCAACACAGTTTGTTGCTATACACACAACAAAACTAGTAATAAAACAAATGTTAACAATGGAATAAGTAATACCACTTTTTTATTGGAGTAGATTAGCAGGTTCAGTTTGCCTCAATCTTGATCAAATAACTACAGTCATGAAAGAAAACAATTGTGGTGAAAAGTCCAGTGAAGACACGAATAAAAAGTAATGGGAAAGTGTTTCTAGATGCAGCTTAATATTTTAGACCCTATAGGCTCCTCCATCTTCCTCATTTGTGTAGTAGTGAGTGTCCCTGTCTGTCAAAAGTGAGACCAGGGTTTGGGGTGTAGATAAATGTTTTGGGGTTGTGGTTAGCGTAAGGAGATGGGGGCTGGCATAATGGTTATGGTGTTTACCTTACACACAGAAGGTACAGGATATATTTCTCACCTTGGCAAGCATGGCTAAGCTTAAAAGGTTTCTGGGGTCTTTAGCCCAAAACTTAACTATGAACAAGGGAATCTGCAGCATTGTCATATGGCTCTGCACAGATGGAATAAGATAGTATACCATGGCTCCAACAAAATCTCAAAGATGCCTTATGCTTGAATGCAAGAGAAGCTCATTTAAAGGCTCACCCAGAGATACAGAAAGAACACCACCACTGGTGGTAAGAGCTGCTGCTACAAGGGACTGTTTCTGCAATGCAGGAAAATGAGAGTCCGAGACATGTTAGTCACAATGAGGATAGACGTCATCACTGGCTAATTTCCATGCCTCTGAATTGCCTATAACTATTGTGAGTGCAAGTCAACACTTCCCTGTGGTAGTTACCACTAGACGCCCATGCATCACATTGGCACAGGTATCTCCATTCAGTCCCCCATGCACAAGCACGTGCGCACACACACACACACACACACACACACACACACACACACACATGTATATCACTTACATGTTACTTAGTGTACAGAACATCCCTAATGTATTTTCATATTTTTTGTAGATACCACTAGATGCCCATGCATCACATTGGCACAGGTATCCCCATTCAATCCCCCATGCACAAGCACACACACACACACACGCACACACAATTGTATACCACTTACATGTTCCTTAGTGTACAGAACATACCTGATGTATCTTCATATTTTTTGTGACTGCCCTAGTAAATTATAGATCCTTACAGTCAGTCAGTAATTGCAGATGCTCAACCTGTTGCTGTATTAACTTTTTAAATGAGTCCAAGTAATAGTTTAAAAACTCTCATTGGTGTCATATAGTGATCCTCCTGGCTTTGTCCCAAGCCCTCCACCATACCTACACACATCCAACCCTATCAAGTGTCCCTGATTTTGCATAACATTCCTACTGTTGCCACTAATACCTGCCCTGTGCTTTGTAACTCATGGACCATTGCAATCAGTGAATAATGACAAACATTACAGTTTCATACTTTTTATTAATATAACTCCTTACTCAATATAGAGGGTAAAGAGCTTTCTGTGCCAAGAAAGAGTATAGAATTTGAAATTTCCTCCACCTTTTACTTTTTTTTTTTTTAATTTTTCAAATACTTAAAATAGTATGTTAGGAGTATCCCCGGAGTTTAGTGGTGGCAGAAAGAGCTAATACTCTGCTTTTCAGCTGTGTGTGAGTGCTGAGGGTACAGGGTTTGAATCTTTTGAAGAGCCTTTATGGCACAACATACAGAGTGTCCATGGTGGCTCATGTCCCCCACACCCCACCTGACATCTTTCATGCTGCAAATCATTGTTCTGTTATTTATTAACGCTCCTTTAGGGCATGATATACAGAGTATCCCTAGTGTCTAGGGTTTCCCCTGCCCTCCATTTTTTGTGCTGCAAAGCTTTGTTTTGTTATCTTTTTATGTGCCTTTATGGCACAAGAGTATTCCTGGTGTCTATTGGCCCCCACCTCCCAGTATTGGAGGATTTTCTCATCAGACATACATATTCATCACATTAACACACATCCAGGCATTCATACACACACACACACACACACACACACACACACACACACACACACACACACACACACACACACACACACACAGCCCCCCCCCAACCTGATCATGCTCATGGACAGACTTGCTCATTGACACACACACACACCTACCCTACCTATCCCTTAACTAACTCCTCTACTACAACCGCCCAGGCAGATATAAACACACAACTGAAGCCAATCGTCCCTCTGCATACACTCACACATGCATCCACAGACACATACACACATGCACACTCTCTACACACCAATACACATCTGCTAAAGTTCCCAGCAATTACTTTTAATTTGATCTCATCTGCTAAAGTTCCTAGCAGTTACTTCTAATTTGATCTCATCCTTTAGAAGCAATGGGTGAATGTGAACTTTTGGCCATGTTCATTAACATGGCTGGCCAAGGTAACTTACACAACTAAGCAGTTCTTTGAATCACTCAGCTATGTAAATGCCTTACTGCAGGCAATTCCACAGGTAGAGCACATGGCTAATTAGCATAGGCCACTCCCCCAGAATACTTCATTAGCATTGGCAGTAAGTTGCAGAGACAGCCCACCACAGTGCTGCACCATTTTTTGTACAGCACTGTGGTAGGGCTGTCTCTGAACCAGAAATGGTTACTGTGAGGTGTACATCCCCAGGCTTATAAGTTTTAGAATCAGGCCCTCAGTGGAGATGTCCAGAGTGAAAAGAGGGTGCAACGTGTGTGTGTCTGTCTGTCTGGGTTTTCCTGCAAGCTGAACTTCAGTTTCATTGCATTTAAAAGTATGTCGGCTCAATAATTTCAATTAGTGCATTGGGCTGCAAAGAAAATAAAACTTTTAATGAAGTTCTTTTTTTACAAATGGTGATTATATTAAAGAATCGGTCATTTGCTGATATTGTTAGCATTTCAGGAACTGTACTTTTGTTTCTGTTCTTATGTTTATCTATTCTTAGCAATAAAATTTAGTAATAGCATCTCATACAAATAAATGAACTTCTTTCACAGGATTTATATCAAGCATTAATCATGGAGTTATGTTTATTAAAACTGAAGTCCTCCCTTAGATCACTGTTCTAGTATTCCAAATTATTGGGTTATCTCACCAAATAATCTTGACATCCGTCTGGGATACTAAAGCCAAAACCTAAGCCCATGTGTATAAAGATACAGAAGAGGATATATGAGCATAAATCCTCAGACTATCTCACTGCCAGTCCAAATGCAGGTCTTGCACACATCCATCTATTCTACTAGTGGTCATAGGTACCACTGGCCTTCACAGGTTCAAATAAATGCCGTATTGGGGAGCCTTTCTTATTTTTTCGATTTTGCATTGCTGTTTGTTGCTCTATTAGATGTCAGCTAGGAGGGGAAAGTGCAACTGCGATATGTAGATTTCTTACAAAGATCTCCACTCCCAGTGCCTTTTCTACTTAGGTGCAGAGCACAATTACAAAAATTGTACAATCTCTCAGTCCTTTGTTTCAGTGACCATAAGAAGTCAGCTTTCCTCTCTCAGCTCCGACTTGGAAACTCAGTGCCTTAAGTACCTCACCAAAACAAAGATGGCACCCATTCAAAAGAAAAAGATTAAGAGGCCTAGGTTTGATATCATGACTGCTCACTCAGACTTGGACGTACATGCAAAGGTTTTGGAACCCATGGTATGCCCAACTCCTGCTCATATTCCTGCAACCATAACCCGGACAGAGGCAGTATGGTGACTGAAGTTCACACATCAGAAATGACTGAAGGTACTGATGATGGTGAGAAGGGGGAATCCTGCTTAATAATTTCCAAAGGCATACTGTAGATAGAGGAAATTCCAGAGTTGCTCATTGAGGTTTGCCAGGGGTCAGAGCCGCTGTGTTTAGTTAAAGCAGATATTGCACCTAGGAAAAAGAAACAAAAAAACTAAACATGTTTCTTTCCCTCTGACATCCAAGGAAAATGAGTGGATGGATTTTTCACAGGGCCTGCTTAAGGCTATAATGTCACTCAGACCAGCATCCTTTGCAGGACCTACTCCTGCTATGGTTTTAACATCCATTCCCCCAAAAATATATTTAGATACTTCTTCTGAAGATGAATAGGATGAATCAGACTCAGACAAGTATTCCTTGACCAACTCATCCCAGAACCACTTGCCAGGCCAAGTGGCCTCTGATATCTCTGTTGAAGGATCGTCATTTGGGTAAGCTCTTGTTATTATGGTGAAGCATTCTGAATGGAAATCGAAGCAGATTTCTGAAGTTCAAAAGAGATACCATAATGCCCTGGAAGTATGCATCCCTACTCCTGCACAAATTCAGCTCTTGTGACACCTTTTTCTGGAGACTTTCCTTGATACCTTTGCATCCACTTCCTCTATACCTACCTCTCAGTCACTGACCCTTAAAAGGCCTGACAGGTTTTGAGGACTTAAGATTTTTGTTCAAAAACCCTGTGGAAGACTCTTCTGTGTTCTCCAAGTCTATAAACAAGTCCTATAAGTTACTTCCTGCTGACAGTTTTCTCCCTTCTGTTAAAGACAGCAGGGCAATGAACAGATTGGTGATGGAGGTTTATACATCCTTCACTCTGGCTTTCAGATCACTAACTTATCAGACACAAATGAGAAAAGGGTTCTGTTTCAACTATTTCTCAACCCAAGAAAAGGAGGATACCGGAGACCAATACTGGATCTATCCAACCTCTGCACTTTTCTCTATGCACCCATCTTTTAAGGTGTTATCCTTATTCTGCCTAAGGCCTTCCTGGTGTCTCTTGATCTAAAGGATGCCAATCTCCACACTCCTATTCATCCTGCTTACGGGAAATTCCTGGCATGTTCTACTGACTAATCACACCTTTCAGTTCTCAGCTTTCCTTTTGGACTTTCTACAGCCCCTAGAGGTTTCAAAGTTTTCTCACCCTTGTCATAATTTACTGCAGGACTCACGGAGTCTGATATTTCCTTATATGGACAAACTGTTAATACAGGTGTCTTCTCAGCACATACTCTTGACTCATCTCAACTTCAGCCTGTCTGTATTACAGGGTCTGCGGTTTACAATCAACCTAAAGAATTTGGCAATAAAACCAACCCAAGACCTAGTCTTCTTGGGGTGCAGACTAAATACCAAACTCATACAGGCATTCCTACCACCAGACAAAGAACAAAGCCTAACTAGCTACTTTCTTTGTCTTCTTCCTCTTCAGTCGTGTACTGCAAGGGAGATCCTCAGAGCACTGGAGTTCATGGTAACAACCATCCCTCTGGACCCTCTGCCAGACTCCATATAAGGAATATCCAGTGGTACCTGAAATCCATCTGGTCCTAACATTCTTATCCCCCTAGACAAACAGCTTCCTCTCCTGCCTTACCTGGAAAAGTGGATCTCTGTGATAGGTACAACTAACAAAGCTCAACCCGGGTCTAACCTTCAAACTGGAGACTCCATAACAAGAGCTGCTCACAGACACATCGGATGATGCATAGGGAGCATGGAAAGGCAACTTGAGATTTCAGGGACAATGGCGTACAAATCTAAGTTCTGAGCACATCACTCTGAAGGAGATGAAGGCACTAATACATCCCCTGTAGATCTTCTGCTATTCTTGGAAACCAGGTCCCCTAAGAGTGTTCACAAACAGCTCAACGGTCATGTGTACATAAGCAAGCCATAGGGCACCAGATCTTACCAGCTGTGTAGATTGGCTCATAGTGTGCACAGAAAACACAATAGTCATGCTGTATATAAGCAAGCTGAGGTGCACCAGATCTTACCAACTGTGTAGACTGGTTCTTTTGGCATGGGAGCAGGCCACAAAAGCAAACATCTGTTTCCAAGTGGTTTACATTCCCTCACAGGACAATGTCCTGGCAGGAATTCTAAGCCAGTCAAGGGAAGAGCCCCATGAATAGATACTGAAGAGACAGATCTTCCTAGACATAGTACGCAAATGGGGAATACACAGATAAATTTATTTGCCTTCATCGACAGCACACAACTTCTGCTCTTTTGCACTAGGGCCTACTTTCTTCGAAAGGGAGTTTTTTTATTTGCCTTCCTTTCACTTTCTCTTCTTCCCAAGGTCTTTTTAAAGACCCAGAAATAATACCCAAATATATTATTGGTGACTCCCTAATGGCAAAGGCAGCATTGGTTCCCCCTTCTCTTCCACCTAGCCAAATGCCATCCCTAGAACCCTCCCTCCACAGGGGACTTGCTAACACAAACAAAAGGCTTATTACTTCATCCCAACCTGTCATCCTTCAGCCTGACAGTATGGCTGATAGGATTCTGATCCCTTTTAGACACCAATTTTCATAGTATGTGCTTATGGTTCTCCCAAAGGCAAGAAAACCTACTACCAGGAAATCTTACATGGCAAAATGGAAATGATTTACTATATGTTGTCTGTCTAAAAAACAGGATCCAGTACAGGGAAATATCCCAACTGTCCTCTTTTACTTGCATGAGCATACATATCAGCTGTCCCTGATTGTTAGAGGTATTTGTGATTCTGATGCAAATTTATATTTTTCTTGTGTTATTGTGCAACATTTATTAGTAGTCTAAATATAAGGCATGTTTTACATTAAAACTGCAAGCGTGTTTATTATGAAAATTTGCTTTATTCCATTACTATTGCATTATCACTCTTCTAAATGTTTGATGTTGCAGATATGGCAGTTGAAGAGATCTCTATCCTTCATTTTTAATTTGTGTTCCTGATATATAATGACATACAAAAGACGTATGTTTGATACTGGTGATCCTAGAGTATAGAAGATTAGGAGTAAAGCTAATGATTCGATTCCTTCTGCATAACTGAAAGAAAAGATGCATTAATGTGATATTCTGAATATACAACAACTATATTATACTAGCTAGGGCCTTGTTCAAAATATGTCAGGTATGTTTTTCACTCGGGTTAGTACAGTTACTAAGATTTAATAAACAGACTGAAGGTTTCTTATAAAAACTGATTTCTTAGAACTGATAATAAATAAATAACATAGGGCCAGATTCAATAAAGCCTACACTAAGTGTACATGATATGTATTCAAGAAGAATCTTACCACATTTTTTATGCCTTCTAGTCACTCGGAAGGATTATACTATGTGTATTTGTGGTCTACACTTTGTGGTAACCTTTATGAATGTTAATATTTAAAGCTGCAAGAATGTCAGTAGGAAAATTAAAATTAGGAGGAAGAAGGTGTAAGTTGTCTCTGTGTTGTCTGTTCTCTCAGAACAGTGTACACTTAGTATAGGCATTATTGAATCCCAGGGACATTTTGGTTTGAGCCATTATAGGCCTGCATTGTATATGTATCTGCTTTGTATAATGTTTCTTACATTTTAAACCATTTACAGTTTCAGGGAGAGTGATCTATCTTACTTTACTGCTATGTTCAATGTCCAGTAAAAGCTATTACAATATCCTTAGACTTCATCTTGTTTTTCTACTTTTTAATCATAAGAAGTTATGAAACATTCAGAATCATTTATCTGTCTTTGGTGTACTATTAGAAAATGCAAAGCCTTATGACATTGTAAATGTTTGGTTTACCTTTTCTTCCCTCCATTTATTGCTATAGCATACTTGTATTTGTTGTAACCAATTCTGAAAATAGTATTTGAAATGTGTTCACACTGCTTTGCTATGATTCATGTGTTTTCTGTTTTTAATAGTGTCAATAAACTTCATGTTGAAGGTTAGTGACTGTTTACAATACCTGTTTAATTTGCTATGATCAGTTCTGTCTCCGGTTTCCATTCTCTTCCAGGGCATATGGTTTGGGTCTAACATCCTTTTGATGTGTCACAGATGGGCTATGCACTACTAAGAAATATTGCTATGAGTTACACACACAGTACAGTATAGAGTGGTTTTGTCAGTTAGCTACCAAAAGTAAAAAAAAAAAAAAAAGAAAAGAAAACATCTTGTAGGTCTACAACTGCAACTAATAATAGAGAGTGGGTTCAGATCTAGATTTTTGAGGTGAAGCATATTCATCGACTGAATAGAGCTGGAGTTCAATCATTGGTCTGATGAGTGATGAGTATAGGAGACTATGACCTCTCCCTCTAGATGAGAAATCCTTCATGATATAAGGTGGGCTATCAACCTGGGTCCCCAGGTTTTTGGCATTTAACTTTAGGCCATGGCTCTGGCACCAGTTATCCGCCTTCCCTCATCAATGGCTGAGGGTCTGAGCATATCACTTAATTATATCACAGAACACGAATAACCAGCAAGGACCTATACCTTTCTGGCTTACCTGGCTACTAGAACTATATAAAAGATATTAACACAGTCAGTTATCTGACTACAGTGAGGTGAGATGCCTTTGTGATGTAGCGAGATGAAGCCTTCACTGCAGACCAGAAGATCGGGATTCGGTTAGGGGGCCTGGCAGTGGAGGAATACGACAGGGAGGGAGAGAACTGAAGAGGTGTGGTTTACTTTCCTCTCCAGGGTGGGGTGGGGAAGGTGCTAGGTGCTCAGTGAGCACATGCACAAATGGGATTTTTCTGGTGGAGACCAAGGAAACCCACTTCCCATACCTGCGGGGGGCTGCTTGCTGGAAATGTCCCTGCAGAAGTGAAGGACAGCCAGCACGGACAACACATTGCAAGTCCCTCCTCCAGATCTGCAAGCCTGATGTTCACGGGGATGGAGCAAAAAGTAATTAAAAAAAAACAGTGAGTCACTTGCTTAGATATCATTGCTAAATTCCGGACATTGTTTGATATTTATACAAATAACAGACCGAAAAATGCCTTCAAACATTAAGTACCTTTGTTACTACTGCAATCATTAGAAACTACTTGCATGCACTTTCCAGCATAAACCTACTACCAACCTATGAATATAAATATTGTGAGAAGAAATATCCAGGGAATTGTTATAGATAGGCTTGTATAGGCCCCAAGGCCAATAGCCTAGTACCAACCTATGAAACTATGAATCTATAAATAACTAATGACTGAAGAAAAATGTGTGTATATCTCATAAATACAGAAGTACACCAGAACATCACAGCTAAAACACCCAAGTACAAAAAGTGAGCACAATATACACCCATAATCTTACCTAACTGAATAAAGACTTCCCATCTAATGACATATGGACCATGTCCCATGGATTATTCCATGTGTCTCGTCTCAGAATATCTACAGTGTTTCCTGCCCTTGCAGCACAAACTGATAGTTGCTCACTGTTTTTTAGGAAGTGAAATGTACATGAATGACAGAGTCATGGACCAACTAAATCAGCAAACAACAGACCCACCTCTCACTCACCCTTCAAGTGAAAGAGGAAAGTTTAAATGCTGGCTAATTGTATTCACTGTTGTAAAACAAACTATATAGACTGAAGGAGCAGTTTGATCATTATTTCTTTAGAATTCTTATGGCTGCAGCAACAAATTTAAATAAGTAACAGCACCTTTGATTATTCATAAAAAACTGACTTGCTGCTGCTGTCTGACTGGTACGACCATCTGGGCACCAACCAAGGTGCAGTATTTTCCAACCAGAGCATGTGTCTTGGCTTATTGTCACCTATGCCCAAAATACAAATGATGCTGTAAAACATGATATAAGCACTACCATGTGTTTAGAGACTTTGAAATGTTAAGCCTGTTTTTAGATAATATTTTATGATAATCTCTTTAGAGGAGAGGTATACATCAGCCACCTGCTTAATAGTTGATAGGTGTGATAATCCCAGCTTTCTAAGATTAGAATTATGTACTTTACTTGACAACAAAACTATACAGCTTTTCCCCTAATATGCATATAGTAGAAGAGTCACTAGTACTTGCTATAGAATACTGCCTTTCTAGTATGCGAAGGTAATGAATTTTGTTTGACTTACAGCCAAAGGTACAACCGGTAGAATCTTCTACAGCTGCAGCCAAACAACCTCAGCAGGTAAAGCCACTGCCAACACAATCCCAGGGAGCGGCTACAACAGGTAAGCCTTGACAAAAAAAAAAAAAAATTATTCAATTTCCCTACTTTTTATTCTGATCTATCATAGAGCATAGTCCACTGAGTTTGTATATGTTTTCTGTATGGTATTATTGTATTTGTTTGCAATTACATGTTAATTTAAAAAAAAAACATGGTAAGCTATTGCCACTGCTGATAATTAATGATTACCATGGTATAAAAATGTTTTTGCAATACTGAGGAAATTAAAATATGCTGTACATTGCAGTAATACATGATTTTCTGATAACCTGTTTGAGCAGTTTGAATTCCTAATGGGTATACAACAACTGCAGTTAACTCTTAATATATCGAAGTTATAACACACGTATGAGCATGTAATTTGCAAACCAAAGGATGGGCACAGTGACATTTGTATTTCCATAAATCCTCTCTCTTTCACCGTAATGGTTAAGCTACACAACTCACCAAACTGCAATTTACATGTTATAAACAAGAGGATCTAGCTATGCCAGTTTATTTACCAGCATTCCAGTGGTTGAAATGGCGTTAAAAAAGGGAAACCAGGGTGAACTACCAGAGTGGCACTACTTGCTTCCCAGGCACCTGTGCACTTTTCATCATACTCAGGCAACAGGGTCAGCTACAGTTATATCTGCCTACAAATGTTGCTAAAACATACAGTTATTGGCATTCCATCACCAACAATATGCCTTCCCAATAAATCCCATATCAGATAAAACAGAAGCATCCTCCATCCCTGCACCAGATGTGCATTTTTCACAATGATCACATCCTCTCTGTTTAAGTGCTTAACCTTCAACCATAAACCTGCATGCCACACAAGTACACTTTTACATTGTTATGCACTATAGACACCTACCAGGTCACAATTGTCTGTAAAACATGCATGTGTATGGCATGAGCTTCCAATCATCAACTAGTCTGTCAGAAAGTAAAATAATATCCTGTTAGTCATATAGACAATACTTTTTCTAGCTGAACATTCCCTAAGAATTTTTATGATTTAGCAAATCTGGGATCCTGAAGAATCATTTGTAAGGTAATGATATCCTTGACAAATGTGGACAGACCCCTGCAATTGCCAGTAGGTCTGCTAAACCGAAATATACCAGGATTCAGTCAAGAGTACATCCTACAGTATATTTGGGTTGCCTTGAGGGTCAAGCTGGGATTGTCACCACATGTGAGAATCTAATCACTTGTCCCAAGGTGAAAAACCAACACGACTGTGGTCCAGCTCAACATTGTAAGTTCCACATTAACTTCATTCCACTGGAAAAGAAGGTCAGCAGTCTAGTGATATGCTTTTTTTACAGATGCTAGGGAGGCCTCACTATGAGGTCCAGACACTCAAGCAAGAATGCAGAGTAAACTGCTGGTCCTTCCAGAGCAGCTGATACCTCTTGTGATGGCACACTAAATGCTGCATGTAAATGTTACATTGACATCAACACTGCACTCACCACCGGCAATGGTGTTGATGCAACACTGGCTGGTACACACACAGACCAGGCAGAAGGAGAACCCATGAGGATTGTCTGTCCAGTGAGGACACTAAAAATTCATCTGAGGATTAGCTGTCTGACATAGGTGGAAGACAGCGATATGATACAGCCTCCTGTGTACTGTTACAGGGCCTCTATGTCCTTATGTGGTCACAGTCAGATAGGTCATCAGCACATGAAACTGTTATAACCTGCCATGTCAAGTATGGCAACATAGAATGGCATGGCCTGGGGCTAGTGCAGGTGTAGAGAAGGCCTTAGAATGTCGAGCTGAGTTTGTGTGTGGCAATGTGGAGATGAAGTGCTCTGCAGGCAGTGCCAGTGTTAGCATTTTGGAGGCCCCCAGCAAATATCAAGTTGGAGGTCCCCTGGGCACTTCCAGTCTAAGTATAACCCTGTCATTGCCACTTCTTCTATCCATCCTTTTTTCTCATGCTGCCAACTTTTAGAAATAATACACACAGACTGACCTGTAGCTACAAAGCTCTTACTTTACAACAAGCCTATGTAGCACACTGTAATGGCCCATTTCACAAAGGGACATTCACAGTTGCTGGCATTTACATGTAAGAATGATACATTACAGCAACTCTATGTGCAGGGCAGGACTTTGGTGAAATGGAGCCCTAGGCACTGCCTACTGTTTCAGTACTCCCCCCAAAACATGCGAGCACACACACACACACACACACACACACACACACACACACACACACACACACACACACACAAACACACACATCCTCCAGTGCTCCCCTCTGTTTCTTCCCATCTTGGGTTCCCCACATCAGGCGCATTACTTTTTTCTTCCATTTCTCAAATTTTACAATTCTCTTTAGCTTTTTTAAGAAGCCATAACTTTATATATGCTCTGAAGTGCTTTTTAATTTTTTTTTTAATTTTTACACAGCCTTTTTATCAAATGATAGCTCGAATAGAAATTATGATTAAGGAAAGAAATTCAGTGTTGCTGTTCAGCTTTATTTTTCCTTGCATCTTTTCAATAGACCTTTCCTGACCAAGACAGTACAGTAATAACCATTTAGAAATAACTCAGTTAAGCCTGTGCCCCCAGAAGCTGTAGGGGTTATTGGTGCTTTAAAATGGATTCTACAGCTTTTTCCAACCTTTTAATCCAACAGTGGCCTAAACAAAAGTCACGAGTAAGGAGTATTCCAGTCTTTTTTTTTTTATTTCAATGAAGACATAAGTTGTGCTCAAGCCTCAATGTTCAAAGCTGACAAAATAGTAGCTCATAATAAATTAACAAGCCAATTGTGAGGATACACAGATCCTGTTTGGGAATACTATCTGCCTCTCTAATCCCCAAAAAAGACAGTCTCTGCAAATGCATCTGGTGTTGGATTGGGATGAAAGCAGAGGTTCAAATGGTCATTGTCGTGTATTTCAAGTGACTGCTGAAATACATATACATAACATGCCTCATCACTCTTCATCCCTAACCCTTAAAAGCAACCAACCTGTATACATGCCTGATGTGTGATTGTGAGGAATGTGAAAAAAAAAAACAATAATGCTTGCAGTAATGTGTTGAACTTTGTTGCTACTAGAGAGTACACTCCCCCTACAGGAGCTAAAGTAACTTTCTTTGTACACCTCTGAAGTCTGTAAGAAAATTAAAGGAAATAATGACCACACAATTCCCCAGGCCCCCACATAACCTACAGCAATTTTCTGTACATTCACATATGAGCAGGGTCGGTTTTAGAATGGGTGAAAACTGAGATCAGAAGCCATTATCAGTTTTATCCCAACAGGGTCATATCACAGTCCTGTTTAGGTTAAAGAGTGTAATCAGAAAATTAAACCATTTTTTCTCATCATTTTTCCTCAAACAGAAACAGCTTTTGTGGGGCCCCCACAGAGTCAAGGATAAATAAGGCAGCCCCCCCCCCCCCCGGTATCCATTTACATAATCTGGGAAGTGAGGCCCAGCAGATTCCTTGAAGATCTAAGTGTCTGCATGTTACTTTTGAAATATAATTACTTGTTAGTTGCATTTTTTACTGATACCAAGAATAAGGTGTGTGCCCCAACATTATTGTATGCGTGCACTGATAAAAATCAGTGCTATTGTTACACACGCACACACACACACACACACACACGCACACACGCACATGCATAAGTGACAGCAATGCTAGTTTTCTACTTATTTCAGTAAATAACAACACATTGTGCAACACTGGTACTGCCACACCAGATCGGTGAATGCTATTTAGCAGTCATCAAACAACAGGGGTAAGTCACTTTTATTTACCTCATTGAGGAGTAAATGAATACCTGTCACTCTCCCTGATTTCACAAATATTCCCTGATTTTGCCTTATAATTTTGCTCCATCCTTCCTAAAAAAAAAAAGTCTTATTTGCTGGTGAATCATTCAAAATTACGGTTAGTCAATAAATGCAGACATCAGTTTTATACTTCTTGCTGTCCAGAAAATGCATGTTGATGCAAACTGTGTTATTCTAGTACCTTTTTAGTGAAATAGAGACATATTTAAAACATGTCCCTCATTTTGGGCCTTTATTCTGCTATTAGTTTTGTTATTGAGCAGAATTCTTCAACAAAGATATTGGGAGTTATAGTATCTGATGTTTTGCCAGTACTTATTAAACTGCTTGAAAGAGAAAACATCCCTGACAATCAGAAGCATCATCTCTTCTTAATAACCAAGGTGTGCACTGACTTCAGTCACTCTGGGCTGCTAATTGATATCTCCGGCACTTACCTTGCTCATGTTCATTATCAGTTTTATCCCAACAGACTCATATCACAGTCCTATTAAGGTTAAAGGGTGTAATGGAAAATTAATTCATTTTTTTCTCCTTGTTTCCCATAGTCTACAGCAGCTTTTGTGGGGCCCCCACACAACCAATGATGATTAAGATGCCGCTCTGTAGTCACGGGTACTGCATATACCTAAAGCTGGCTATGTTGTTAGTTTTTGTGGGCAGGATGTCTACCAGCAGGGTTTAACTAAGCTAGGGAATTGCAAAGTCTGTTACTTGACAAAACTCCATTATTATAACTAAAGATCTTTGAATTTTGAAGGCGATATAAAGAGTTATTATTAACTACCTGGTTTATTAAGCATACTGCATTGCTCTATTAGCTTTTGTTGGTTTAACAGACACGTTACAAAATATCAAGATAAGATAACTTGCTATGGTTGGGGGCCCCCAGCAACCACAGGGTTCGCTGATGCCTAAAGCCGCTATGTCTATAGGTAGTGCAGTCTGTTGAGAATACATTGCACTAGACTAACAGCATGCTGAACTCTTCAGGCTGCTCCACACCATGGTGATGTTATGGAGGCAAACTACTGACAGCCTTGCCTAGCAGTGAAATGATATTGCCAAGTAATACTAGCAGTACAACAGTGGTGTGGATGCAGCTAGATACTGTTGTAATACAACATCCAAAACTCACCACACTGCAAGACTGCTTTCCTGTCAGCCCATTTATCCAGTGTATCTGGTGTCCAACCCACTACCTGCTACATCTTGCCAATGTACACAGGTGACTACCAAGGCTGACAAGAAGTGTTGCGGTGCCCATGTCTGTCAGAGACAGCAACTGGGGGAGGGGTATTTCTGCCTTGCAAGTGCAGGTGCAAAGCTTGGCTATTTATTTTACTTGTATGTGTCAAAGAAAACCTCCAAGTGGCACCTGAACCCATGTGCAATAGTAGGATCCCCACCTACAAGTGTCCATGGTGTTGGGATTGCTTGGTCCCTGTACTGTCAGCATGGGAATTGATAAGGAATCCTACATTCTGGTCCCTTGCTGATGTCAGGATTACTTGGTTTTACATATACATGTACTCTGTTTAGGGGATAGGATATCTATACAGCTATAACATTGCATCCCTTATTGTAGGTATGTCTGCCTACCGTCATATAAACACCTGTGCATTTGAAACATCTAGAAGCTGCTGTGATTAGATGTGTCACACCTCTTGTGTCAGCTGGTAGAGGTGGCTGATCGTCTTTTTCATCTTCATCATTGCTCTCTTAGTTTCATGTTGGTATACATCATATTACATACAATGCAACAGGTGGTAAACATTCTTCAGGCTTTCACAGATATATACTGACCAGTACCATCTGAGCTGCCCAGACAGCAAATTCACATCTTCATCTGCCTGAATACATACTTCATGAAGTTCCATCCATAGTGGTGTACCTGTGCTGGTGTCTGCAGGGGCCATGCAGGCATTTCTAGCTATGGCATTATCCAGCACTGTGTAACAGCTGCCCTGGGGATATGGCTAGTCATGAAAGAGCAGTACAAGGTACTGGCATGTCAAGTACTGGCATCCTAATTGAAACATGGGTAGTGGGGCACGCAATGATTTTGTGGGCAGTATTATCATATACCACCTGGCTGTTCACAGAGTAATAATCATGACTTTAAGTGCATCATCAGAGTGTGTGGTTTGCATTTTGCAGAATGTGTGGCATTCACCACCCAAAGAACACATAGTATTTAGCTTACATTGTGGAAACTTTGCATTATGGAGATAATGTCAGCTTGTGTTTCCGGGAACCATATGTACCTGTTCATATGGGCAGAAACCAGTCCAGGAACTTCAGAAGGATGCAGCTGGCCAGTGACTGTGATATTATGCCTGTTTTATCCCAAGTGGACCTTTGGTATATCTGTGTTGCAAAGAGATGGTCACAGTAGTCATCACCCTGCTTTGGACAGGTATTATAATTATTATTATTATTATTGCTATTTTTATTGTTGTTATTATTATTATTATTAATTTATCTCCCAAATGGCATGATGGGAGCTGCCAGTCTGTATGATTTAATAGATGCCATTTTATGATAGAGTGCCCTGTGGTAAAGGGATCCTTAACTGATCCTGTCTTTTCGCTGGCTTACAATGAGATTACTATGATCCTGATTTTTGACAATCTCTGGCAAAAATATCTGTCAGTGTTTTTAAATGCCTTTGCTTAGTGTGACTTTTATTCATTGCCATCACTGACACAGCATTTTAAGAAATATTTGAAAGGTTTGAAAGGGTAATGGGGTTATGTACTGTTTTTTGTCTCAAGATTCAGAACTGTAGTTCCAAATCACTGTGCCATGTTAAGGTATAAAACTTTTAATAGATTTTTAGTCACCTTGAGCCTGACCCAGTGTGCTTGATGTGGCTGTCTCTCTCCTACTCACTGACTTGCCACCACCACAGTCTGTGTAACATAACAGATGTTTCAGCAAATACCAGAAGAAAATAACATATGCTTTTATAGTAAATGGTACAGAGGGAGACTGTAAAATAAACAATGACAGAAAACCAAAAGGTTATTTGGTAAATATGTACCCTTCTGTGAGGTACTCTTGAAACTGCATTATGGTAATTTGTAATGAAAAATAATACATGGAAATGGAGATTTCTCATTCAAGTACATTTGAGTGCCAAAACTGAAGTGCATGCTTTTGTTCAGGTCCAGAACTGGAACTCTAGGCCACATTATCTGTCTGAGATGTGATGCTGTCATCAGGGACTGCTAACACACACATTTAAGTAACCAAGGTTAAAAAATTTATTGGCCCTCTAAAATCAGTGACACACCCTAACTACTTTGTTTTTACTTGGTAATACATGCTTAAAATGCATTTATCCTTCCATGCCTATGTGGTATAACAGATGATGAGACAAACAGAATAAATGAAGTTCAGTAATTCACAAAAAAAACATCAGAAACTGGTTCAGGCATAAAACACAGAAACTAATTGTCACGCTGTTTTTTTTTTTTTTTTTGTTTGTTTTTTTATACCAGACTCTTGGTGTTGGATTAAAGGGAAGGGAAAGTTTGATATTTCATCTCAGAACACATTTGGTAAGCAAAACACATATACACACAGGACAGAGCATGTCCATTAAACCACGTTATGATGAAGTTGTTAACAGAGCACTGCCAAAGCCTCCCAGGCTAGAGACTATGAAATCTCAGACATTAGTTCACACAGCAGCACTCGGCCTTCATTCTTCACCCCCACAGCCAGTGCACATAGCTCTAGTCCTTCTGGACCACTGACACTGCATCAAACCATGGTAATGTTTTATTAATAGGTGACTCTAATGTTAAGGTATATGGACACCACCCTCACCGGGATGAATAAGAATATGGTGACAGTTAGCTGTCTTTCTGGGGTGAGGATCCTGGATGTTACAAGGACTGTTAGATCATTCCACCTGACAAATATAATTATGACCTGATACCAGTCTATGTGGGTGTGAATTACCTTAGATAAAGAACTTAGAGGGACAGGCAGACAGACATGAGTAAGCTTGCTGTGTATGTGCCTGAGGCAGGAAAGACACTGGTCTTGAGCAGTATTTTGCCATCAGCCATAATGATACTGAAATTCCAAGACAAGATAATTGGATTTAATAACTGGCTATGTAGCTGGTGTCATCTTATGGGGATCTAGTATGTGTTTCCTTGGGATGAGATGGCTGACAAGCCTTCCTGTTTGACAAGGATGGCCTGCACCTCTTACCAAGGCTTTTGCATTCTGTTTAAAGCCTTTGTTGCCCCTGTATTGATTTTTCTTAGTCAGAGTTCATCTGATGGACATTCCTACCTAATAAATTTTAATTTGGAACAGATTAATATGGCATTGCCAGGAGTTAAAAAAAAAAAAAAAAAAAGCCCAAACCTGAGGCTCTCCTGTAACTTGAACAAATACATATATGTGTAGTTACAGAGACATGGTGTGAGAACAATGAAAACACTCCCACTGTTTCTGGGTATAATACCCATAATGTCATCAGAACTACTGGCAAGCATGTATTTGTGAAGGAAATCAACACCTAATGACAGATTCCTCAGGACACCGTACTTGAACTTCAATATAACAAAACTCCATAAACAAAACTGGTTACCACTTCATTTCTAGTCATAGAATTTCCTCTATGTCTCCTTCTGAGTACAATAGCTTTTTTAACACATTAGCTGAATTCCCCATTAAACCAAACACCTTTCTACTAGGAGGGCATCAGATATCCATCAATAAACTGGCTGACCTATACTGTCAATGGTCAGCATGCCCAGCACTTTCTTGGTATTATAAATGCTAACTCTTTTACATATAATTTACAGTCCTGCTAGGGTCCAGTATCCTTGATGTGATCCTCACAAATTTGGCTATATCTTACATATCTCCATATGTTTCACCCTACCCTGTCAAATCACATGATAAATTAGTGACCTTTTCCTTTGAATCTGGTGGTGCTTTCCCTGTACCTACCCATGTGTTTAGGGACATCTCAAAAGCAAACCTTCTTGAGTTACTTAATTACCTAAATAAATTCTACCCTAGTCCTCCTGCAATAGATCACATTGCGAAAGCTGCTACCTATGCCTTTGACTTTTGTGCCCACTTAAATAATAGTTGTATCAATAAGGCAATCCGTATTCACACCTACTATAATGAGAAATATGAAAAAACAACCCCCTGAGGTGGAATGCCTGTATAAATAAATTATTTAACAAGAGAAAGAAATTGCTTAATGCTTACAAGAAGACACATTTTACCTGTCATAAGAGTACTCTTAAGCAAACTAGTAAAGAACTTAAGAACCATTTGGAAGCTCAATGCTGAGTATGAACTTAAAATTGCAAGCCAAAAATAACTATAAATACTTATTTAACTATGTCAGGAAGTTGAGAATAAATATCCAACAATGTTTGGAGTAGTCCAAAATAATATTGCATACTCTGACCCAAAGGAAATATCTAATATCCTAGCTGACAAATTTAGTGCAAATTATACTCTGCCTACAGTTATGGCTGTTCCACAGGTTCCACAATCCAAGCCACCCTTTAATTACTATGGAACAAGTTTTCAAAAGCTAAGAACAACACATCCATGAGTTCTCATAATATACCAGGTTACCTGATTGTTAGTGCCAAACATGACCTAGCTGAACTCCTAATTAATATGTTTAACCTCAGCTTCTCCATTGGTTACATTCCTGAACCTTGGAAAACAGCCATTGGAATGCCATTGCAAAAGGGTGGCCCATACATGGACCCTAATAATGATAGACCTATTAGTCTCACTAGCCTTGGGTCTACTTCAGTAGACCGAAATCCCACTTAACCGACTATCAAAAGACCGAGACGAAAAAACCCGAAACTCCAGAAGACCTACCACTTGGAACACCGACAGATCACTACGGGTAAGTAACCACTCGCCCAACCCCTCAAACACACTAACTCCAAAGCAAAGAAAACCCATCCATGTGGGGGGCTTTGCCCCTCACCCCCCTAACTAAATATACCAACTCTGAGATTGCACTATTGCAGAGGTGAGAATTTCAAAATATGCAACTCGATACAACAGAACAGTTTAAGCATACAGGAAAGGCCTGCAAAGAACAAATACATCAGATAAAGTTGAACTGAGAAAGAAGAATAAGAGAAGATAAGAAGATGGCTTCTTTAGCAGAATTGTGGACAAAATCGTGTAAAGTGTTAAACAACAAGGGTGGTACAGAGTGGCATGTTTCCCAGGTAAGAAATTAGTATGAACATCACTGTACGTAGAACGTGAAGAGCAAACAAGAAGGAGAACAGGTATAGGTTAAATAAGGATGAAGTTAAAAAGCTAAGAGGACAGACAGTGAGAATCCAAATTAAGTGATTCTTCAAGAGCATGACCAAATATTTTTGGGGTGATTCAGCTGTATAAATGTTAGTGCTACCAGTTGCAAAACTTTCAAAAGACTGAATTGAAAAACCTGAAACTCCAGAAGACCAACCACTTGGAACACCGACACATCACTACAGGTACGTAACCACTCACCCAACCCAGCAAATGCACTAACACTGAAGCAAAGAAAACCCACCCATGCGGGGGGCTTTGCCCCTCAAACCCCCCCCCTCCAACTAAATATACCAACTCTGAGATTGCACTACTGTGGAGATAAGGGGCAAAGGTCAACATGCTGGCCAAGGGGTCACTTACCTATAGTGATCTGTCAGTGTTCCAAGCAGTCGGTCTTCTGGAGTTTTGGGTTTTACATCTTGGTTTTTTGAAAGCTGGATAAATGGGATTTTGTTCTACTGAAGTAGACCCCTAGCTTCATATGTAAAGTCATGCATCATATTATCTCAGACCTCATTAATCAGAATATTAAACATCTCTTAACTGTGGAACTTCACAAATTCTACTTTGTCAAAGGAAGGTCCTGCCTCTTTAATCTCATTAATTTATTTGAAAAAGTAATAGAAGCAGTAGATAGCAGTTATGCAGTACATACATGTTTGAAACTGGCCAAGGCTTTTGACACTATTACCTATGCAGGTGTTATTGACAGACTGGAAAATCTGAATATACATATACTTGCATTGTATGGCAGTGAACTAACTGGTTGTCTGACAGAACCCATGTGGCTAGAGTTGCAAGTGCCACTTCTGCAAGCAAAAAAGTTACCAGTGGTGTACCACAGTGCTCAGCATTGGTCCTCTCCTATTTGGTAATGGTTTCTCATACCTTCAGGCCAATAATCCTATCTATGGTTATCTAAGTTGGCAGATGGGTCCAAATTGGATGTTATTTTATCTCCAACTGACTCACAATTGCTCCACCATGGGTTAAACTATGTTAACAACTGGTACAAGGACATTGGCCTTAAAATTAAATGTGAATAAATGGTGCATAGTTAATTTTGGTAAACAAAATTTTTTTCGTATCATATAAGTGATACACCTCTCCAGTAAAATACTGTCATAAAGAGGTCTAGGCACTCATTCTGTTAATTCTTTATCATTTGACCAATAATGTCTCTGCAGTAGCTCAGAAAGCCTTCTCTCTAGCTCATCTAATTTCCAAAGATATCTCCATCAGATCCAAAGAAGTCTTAGTTCCTCAACTCGTTTTTTATCAGACCCATTACAAGCCAGTGCATTTCTTTGTGCCGGTCCCAAGTCCGGATAAATGGGGAGGGTTCCATCAGGAAGGGCATCTGGTATAAAACTTTGCCAAATAACATATGCAGAAAACATTACAGATTTCTATACCGGACTGGACGAGGCCAGGGTTAACACTGACCACCACCAGTACTCTTAGCCAACAGGGTGCTGACAGAAATTGGGCTGTTGGCCAAAGGAAAAGGAGAAGAACAGGGGGAAGGCATGCCCAAAGGCAGGAAGAGAGGAGTAAGGTTATGAGTGTAGTAGTGAGGGTAGGAACTTTAAATGTTGGCAGTATGACTGGTATAGGGAGAGAGCTAGCTGATATGAAGGAGAGAAGGAAGGTTGATATACTGTGTGTGCAAAAGACCAGATGGAAGGGGAGTAAGGCCACGTGCATAGGAGGCAGGTTCAAATTGTTCTATCATCGTGTGGATGGGAGGAGAAATGGGGTAGGGGTTATCCTGAAAGAACAGTATGCCAAGAGTGTTTTGGAGGTGAAAAGAGTGTCAGATAGAGTGATGTATATGAAGCTGGAAATTGATGGCGCAATGATGAATGTTGTTAGTGCATACACTCCGCAAGTTGGGTGTGTGATGGATGAGAAAAAAACATTTTGGAGTTAGTTGGATGAAGTGGTGGTGAGTGTACTTAAGGGTGAGAGACTGGTGATTGGAGCAGATTTCAATGGGCATCTTGGTAAAGGGAATAGAGGGGATGAGGAAGTGATGGGTAGGTATGGTGTTAAACAAAGGAATGCAGAAGGTCAGATGATAGTAGATTTTGCAAAAAGGATGGACATGGCTGTGGTGAATACATATTTTAAGAAGAGGGAGGAGCATAGGGTGATGTACAAGAGTGGCGGAAGATGCACAGAGGTGGATTATATCCTATGCAGGAGGGCCAGTCTGAAGGAGAATTGAGACTGTAAAGTGCTGACAGGTGAAAGAGTAGTTAGGCAGCATAGGACAGTGGTCTATAGGATGACACTGGCAATCAAGAAGAAGAGGAGGAGAGTGAGGGCAGTGTAATGGATCAAATGGTGGAAGTTGAAAAGGGTGATTGTGAGGTGGAGTTCAGGGAAGAGGTAAGACAGGAACTGGGGGCAGTGAAGAGTTACCGAATAGCTGTGTAAGTATGGCAGAGCTGGTAAGGGAGACAGCTTGAAAGGTGCTTGGTATGACATCTGGACAAAGGAAGAATGACAAGGAGACCTGGTGGTGGAATGAGGAAGTACAGGACAGTATACAGAGGAAGAGGCTGGCGAAGAAGAAGTAGGATTGTCAAAGAGATGAAGAAAGTAGACATGAGTATAAGGAGATGAGGCGCATGGCAAAGAGAGAGGTGGTGAAGGCTAAGGATAAGGCATATAGAGAGTTGTATGAAAGGTTGGACACTAAGGAGAGAGAAAAGGACCTGTACCAATTGGCTAGACAGAGGGACCGAGCTAGTAAAGATGTGCAGCAGGTAAAGGTGATAAAGGATAATGAGTGAAACATACTTACAAGCGAGGAGAGTGTGTTGAGCAGATGGAAAGAGCACTTTGAGGGGTTGATGAATGAAGAGAATGAGACGGAGAGAAGGTTGGATGATGTGCAGTTAGTGAATCATGGAGTGCAATGGATTAGCAAGGAGGAAGTAAGGACAGCTATGAAGAGAATGAAGAATGGAAAGGCTGTTGGTCCAGATGACATACCTGTGGAAGCATGGAGGTGTTTAGGTGAAATGGCAGTGGAGTTTTTAACCAGATTGTTTAATGCAACCTTGGAAAGTGAGAGGATGCCTGAGGAGTGGAGAAAAAGTGTTTTGGCACCGATTTTTAAGAATAAGGGTAATGTGCAGAGCTGTAGTAACTACAGAGGGATAAAACTGATCAGTCACAGCATGAAGTTAGGGGAAAGAGTAGTGGAAGCTAGGTTAAGAAGGGATGTGATGATTAGTGATCAGCAGTATGGTTTCATGCCAGGAAAGAGCACTACAGATGCAATGTTTGCTCTGAGAGTGTTGATGGAGAAATATAGAGGAGGTCAGAAGGAGTTGCATTGTGTCTTTGTGGACTTAGAGAAAGCATATGACAGGGTGCCTAGAGAGGAGTTGTGGTATTGTATCAGGAAGTCAGGAGTGGCAGAGAAGTATGTAAGAGTGGTATAGGATATGTACAAGGGTAGTGTGACAATGGTGAGGTCTGCAGTGGGAGTTATGCATGCATTTAAGGTGGAGGTGGGATTACATCAAGGGTCAGCTCTGAGCCCTTTCTTATTTGCAATGATGATGGACAGGTTGACAGACAAGATCATACAGGAGGCCCTGTGGACTATGATATTTGCAGATGACATTGTGATCTGTAGTGAGAGTAGGGACCAGGTTGAGGAGACCCTGGAGAGGTGGAGATATGCTCTAGAGAGGACAGGAATGAAGGTCAGCAGGACTAAGATGGAATATATTTGTGTGAATGAGAGGGAGGATAGAGGAATGGTAAGGATGCAGGGAGTAGAGTTGGTGAAGGTAGATGAGTTTAAATACTTGGGATCAGCAGTTCAGAGTAATGGTGAGTGTGGAAGAGAGGTGAAGATGAGAGTACAGGCAGAGTGGAATGGGTGAAGAAGAGTTTCAGGAGTGATTTTTGACAGATGGGTACCATTAAGAATGAAAGGGAAGGTCTGCAAGAGGGTAGTGAGACCAGCTATGTTGTATGGCTTGGAGACGGCAGAATTAACAAAAAGGCGGGAGTCAGAGCTGGATGTGGCAGAGTTAAAGATGTTAAGATTTACACTGGGTGTGACAAGGATGGACAGGATTAGGAATCAGTATATTTGAGGGTCAGCTCTTGTTGGACAGTTTGGAGACAAAGCCAGAGAGGCAAGATTGTGTGGGTTTGTACATGTGCTGAGGAGGGATACTGGGTATATTGGGAAAAGGATGCTAAGGATGCAGCTGTTTGGTAAGAGGAAAAGCGGAAGGCCTAAAATAAGGTTTATTGATGTGAGAGAGGACATGCGGGTGGTTGGTGTGACAGAGCAAGATGCAGAGGACAGGAAGAAATGGAAACAGATGATCCGCTGTGGTGACCCCTGATGGTAGCAGCCGAAAGAGAGAAGAAGATTGAATATATTGCACCTTTTGGCATGTTTTTATCTAAACATATCAGTCAATTTGAGAGACTCATAAATTCATAGCTAAAAAGATCAGTGACTTCAAAAATCTTAATTATTAGGGCAGACTGGCAGCCCTATCTCTTTACTCAGTCTGTTCTAGACTCCCCCATAGAGATCAATGTCTAGCCTTTTGAGCCATGAAAGATCCAACCCTCTTTGATCTCCTATTCCTTCACAAAACAAATGGTACCTCAAACACCAAGTTAAAGGAACTATACCTTCATCAATGGATAAATAAGACACATTGGCAGGATACATATCGCAATGTATTCCTCGCTTCTGGAACAAACTTCCTGTACATGTCAAGCAGAGTAGCACCCTTGCCACCTTTAAGTTGTATGTAGATAATTGGATAGGTAGCCTTAAATTTTCGCCATTCTATTTCATCTTGCCCTCATTGAGGCTGAAGGGAACTTTTGAATTTTTTCATTCTTTGGCGAGGCTTGTTAGGCTTTACTAGTACTTACTTGTGAACTTCTGAACCTATGAATGTATGCAAAAATAAAAATGCATATAGCTAAATGTATATATTGGAATATATTGAGGGTAGGGGGTGTCTAGAATATAGAGTAATTATGGAAACATGGCATGCATAAGTAAAAGTTCTGTAAGCAAAAGTACAGACATCATGAGAATTTCAAAATATGCAACTCGATACAACAGAACAGTTTAAGCAAACAGGAAAAGCCTGCAAAGAACAAATACATCAGACAAAAAGTCAGTGTGCTAAACAGTCACAGCCCTTAAGGCCAAACATTTAACAATTGGCTTAATTAGTGCTTGACATCGCACGCGCTGCTTGCAAGCAGGGATGGCCTGTCTGGTTCAAGGCTCCTGAGAGCACCCAGCACTATCAGGGTTTTACCTCATCATCATGCTTCCGCCCAAAACAAGATACCCACACCTCAGGTTAGTTGCAACGCACGCAGCATCAGAGACCATGAACAACTAGTCACCATTCCCACAAGAGGAGACAATATACTTGACCTGATCATCACAAACATGGGGACAAAATGCTCCACACCGAAGTATATATCTTGGTAAGATCAGACCATAAATTAATCTCACTGGAAATCCACATCCCCGCCCCACCTGCAAAAAAACACCACAGTGAAGAACTGCAATCCCAAATAAAACCAAGACCCATTCCCCAAAAGGCAGCGCTCGGGTCTGGTGGACCCCAGCCATAAACAAACTTTACAAGGAAATCATCCAAGGCCAACTTGAGAGAAAAATCACAAAAAAGACACAAAAGACAACCACAAGCTTTCTTTAGCTATGTTATAAACCCTGGGTGGAAACTCCCAGATATGCTCAGAGTTGTCCAAAAAAACAAAAAATACACTTCCCACTGACATTGCCATTGGCAGACAGGTTCAGACCCAAAGAGTGGCGTGACGGCAACAGTGGTCCCACTCACAAAAGGCGGTGCTTCTATGGACCCTGAAAATTACCGCCCCCATGATGAGAGCCTGGTTGACCTTGCAAAAGCTTGACACAATAAATACCCCACTGGCATCATCAGACAAACTCACCAGCTTAAATGTAAACCCATATGTCAGAGTTGCTGGAGCTATGTCAGACTCTGTTGTGTCACAAGGTGTCCCACAGGGCTCAGTCCTGGGACCCCTCTTGTTCTTCTATTTTATTTTTTTTTACAGGTACAGGGAGGGAGGATGTGGCTGACAAAGTTCCTAATTGATACTCCAGCGGACACAAACATCCTTCAGAGAGGCCTCATAGAAATGGATAATTGGTGCCAGAGCCATGGCCTAAGCAAAAATGTATAGTCATACCCTTTGGGAAAAACAGGTACACCACATAATTACCACATGGTGGTAATCCATTAAATGGAAGAGGATCAGGACCTAGGACTAGGGGCCAGGTTGACGACCTCTCTCATTTGACACTCACATTGCCAAAGTGTTTAGGAAGACCTCTATATTGCCCACCTTATCATGAAAGGGTTTCACTAGATCAAGAGAGAGAGTCATTGTGCCTGTACCTCTTCTTATCAGGCCAATGATTGAGCCAGACACCTGCAGCAGTTGGAAAGACCCCAAAAGTTCCTCACCAAGAAGGAGATAAAGGGTCTTAAACATATGTCATATGCTGCCCGACTGAAAAACTCAGCGCTCTATTCCACCTACCACCCACAGAGAGGTGATCTGGCCTGCGACAAGGCCATGTCCAATCCGTCCATATGGGGACATGCTCCGTCACCAAAATCCAATCCATCAGAGCCACGACAGCAAGAGACAGAGACTTAAAACACAGAAATAAATAGGACATGCTGAGCTGGAGATTCATAACCCAGAGGATCCCAGTCCATGTTAGCAGAGCCTCACTGACTCTATTCAAGAGAAAAATCTTGACGAGGGATGCACAGTAAACTAAACCCCTAAAAGGGCGTAGTATTCATCCCAAAGGGGTAGTGAAAGCCACACACTCTGGCTAGGCTTATAAATGCCCTAGGGCAGATAGCCTAGTACGAACCTATGAACCTATGAACCTAAAAGTAAACTGAAAAAGAAGAATAAGAGAAGATAAGAAGATGACTTCTTTTGCAGAATTGTGGACAAAATTGTTTAAAGTGATAAACAACAAGGGTGGCACAGAGTGGCATGTTTCCCAGGTAAGAAATTAGTATGAACATCACTGTACGTAGAATGTGAAGAACAAACAAGAAGGGGAACAGAGGTGAGGGAGTATAAGCTGACAGTGGAATTTACCAAAAGATGTCTTGAAAAACAAATAGGTAAACTATAGGTCAAATAAAGATGAAGTTAAAAAGCTAAGAGGACAGAGTGTGAGAATCCAGATTAAGTGATTCTTTAAGAGCATGACCAAATACTTTTGGGGTGATTCAGCTGTATAAACGTTAGTGCTGCCAGTTGCAAAACATTCTTTCAAAAACATAAAAGTTGCATAAAAAGCACCACTCCAACACAAATAACTACGTGCCATAATAAATATTAAAGTAAACACAAACATTGTGCCAGTCTCCATTCAATTCACAGGATCCCATCATCATTACAGAGCATTAACAAGCAAATGTTTCACAGTGTGACAATTCTTAACACTCAACATTATTCTCTACTGTTTTTTCACATTATTTTGTTTTGAGAAATCTATATGGAGACAGTTAGTTACATTTTGACATTTAACACAATTGTTATGCTGTTATTACTCTAGGGCGGCCACGGTGGTGCAGTGGTTAGCATTGCTGCCAGCAAGCAAGTTCTCCGGGTTCGGATTCGGGGGGGGGTGCCTTGTCTTGAGTCTGCATGTCTCCCTGGTCGCCGTGGGTTTCCTCCCTCCGCTTCGGTTTCCTCCATCCCAAAAGACATGCTGTGGTGGATTGACACTTCTAAATGCCCCTAGTGGTGTGCGTGTGTGTGCTTTGTGTGCCAAGGTTGGCGCGCTGGCGGCGATCCGCTGTGGCGACTCCACCACAAAATGGAAAAGCCAAAGACAACTGTATCAACTGTGGCGACCCCTAACCCGAAGAAGAAGAAGAAGAAGAAGAAGTTATGCTGTTATTACTCCAGGTTTATCTATGTGCAGTAGAAGCACATCTTTTTGCCTCACACTTTTCCAAAAATTAAATACAAAAAATGGTGAGTCAAAAAAAAAGGTAAAAAATTATTATTTTTTTGCAGGGGAGCAAGCCCTCCTCCACCTCACGGGTGGGGGACTCACCCCCAACCCCCTAAATAATATATACCAATTCCATGCTCATGCCACTGTGAAGAAAAGGGCAAAAACTCTTGAAAAACACTCTGCCAACTTGTTCAATATAACACATTAAACTCACTTCGACATTTGGTTTATAATCTAAATTCACTTAATCTCCAATTCTTAACCACGTGTAGCTAAGCTGTTATACCATTATTCTCCCATACTTTTTAGAGGTAGTCAGGACTATGCCTGACTGGTGTTTTGCCACCTCCTGGACTCTGAGGGGTCCAGCATTCAAAGTCTGAAATGATCTTTTCTTAGGTGCAGCTACTTCAAGAAGTAACACAAAATACCTAGCAGGGATGGCTGCACTTTAACACCACTGAAATCAAAAGAAAAGTAAACTTCTTCTCTGAGATACCTTTGAAAAGCTTACATGGTTAAAATGTGATGCAAGTCTGACAAACATGCAATTTACCATTAAGGGCTCTCATGGCGAACCACATTTACTTTAATTTGTTCTGTGTAAGACCTTGTAGGATGCAAGGAATTTATTTCATTTAAGGATGTGACATATCAGTCAGAGCAGTAAATTCTTTTAAAATTTTGCACCAAAGAAACGCAGCAAGGAAATGGAGTTCCATGCTGAACATCAGCTTACTATGATGCTGAAATAGGTTTACATTCTCAGAAAGAAAGCATTGTTAAATATGCAGAAATAAATCATATTAAGTTTGTTTGTCGCAGTATGTTATCCTAGCAGGCCACAATCTAAAATACTCCAGTAGAACGGTTGATGTAAATGGCTTAAGATTCAGATAGGTGGTCACATGTCAGCGTTCCAATTCCTGGGTCATGGATACTGGGGAATTAAATGTAAAAATCACTTAAAAGTCATGCACTGATTTAAGGAGCAGTCACAGTATATAATAACTGAACAGTGACTGCCAGGCTGACTTCCAAAAGAAGAAGATACCATGCATATACATAAGAGATGATGTAATGGCAGTCCATGTCATCAGTGTGGAAGTTATACCTGTGGACAGATGTATGCAAGGGTGGGAGATAAATGACTTACAAAATGTTGCCTTTGCCTGCACACTTCCAACCATTATTCTTCCTTGATCAAATTTGAACACCACAATGCCACTTTTCCCTCAAAATTAGTACCAAACTGCTCCCAAATGTGACTACATTTAGAGACAACTCTAAAGCAACCTTGTCTCCTTATCTGAGAACCATAGGAATTTTAATTGTGTTTTGTCTCGTGCTGACCTGGTCTCTAAAGTCACCATACATACCCACGATTTTTATAACCATCTCATTGTATAGAAAAATTAGTATCAATTAGAGATAAGTACAGTGTAAAATTTAGATGTAAACCGCTATGGTGGCACTTGTAGGTAACAAACTTTATAATAGGAGGAAAAAATTATGTTTTCTATAAAAAAATATTCCACATCAGTCAAAAGACATCATTAGGAAGACTAAGGTTGCATATGAATTGAAAGAAGGATAATGACAAGAAGTAATGCCCTATACTTTATCTGCCCCTTTTTGGCATCTACTTCACAGAGGTCAAGGTTAATGTAAAGGACCCCTGGATGACAAAGTTTGCAGATGATTGCAAACTAAGAGAAGTCACAGAATTCCCTCAAGATGCTAATACCCTACAGGAAGGACTAACAGTAAAATGAGTGGTGCCAAAGCCACTGTATAAAACTCAGTGCCAAGAGATGCATAATAGTGCACTTGGAAGTCAGCCACCCTAGGAAGTTACCTCATCAATAGCACACCCCTAGCAGCAGAACCAGTAGTTAGGGATATGAGTACATGTGTAGATAGTAACCTGACTTTGACCGACAGGTGTTTAAGGTAGTAAGGAAATCATTTGATGTTGCTCAACTTATAAGAAAGAGTATATTGTCTTAGTCCAAGGAATCATCATTCCACTGTATTCAGTCTTCATCAGGCCCATCACTGAGTACAGCACCCCCATCAGTATGTACTTGATAAGGCACATGCAACAACTGGAACATCTACAAAGGCTCCTCACAAAAAGATTACAGGGAATAAACAGAATGCCTGCTGAATAGCATAGATTAGATCCAGGCCTGCTGAATCTAGCTTTGTTTGTATAACTTGAGCACTAATCCAGGCATTCTTTAAAGTATTCAATTGTATTTATTACTGCTTGGTAGTAACTTGATTAAAGTGTAGCTACCATTCTAAGTCTTTTGGATTAAGCACTTGGGCTTCAGACCAGTTGTTTTACATTAGGAAGGTTTGTGGCCTGCACTGTGGTGGCAGGACAGGTAGCTTACATCCTTCTTAAGTTGGGACCTGCTGATTGAGTGATCAGTGTCTGTTATTCTAAAAGTGTATTAGTTCTGGTTTAAACACTTGGGCTTCAGGCCAGTTATTTTACATTAAGAAGGTTCGTGGTCTGCACTGTTGTGGGAGGAGAGGCTGGACTCTACCCTTCTGAGCTGGGAATTTCTGGTTAAAGGCTTATAGTGCCTGCATATTTGAACTGTTTCTTACTAAAATTGGTACACCTTGTTTGCTGTAGCATAGACTAGATCCAGGCCTGCTGCATCTAGCTTTGTTTTTGTATGCTTGTTGTTTGTTTGTTTGTTATTTCCCTGAAACGCTAATTCCACCTAAAACGCGGCTTTTCAGCGCTTCTGTGGATCCCTAGTGATATCTGCATTGCTTACTGTACTTATTTCCTTGTTTCACTTGAATGAAAGTTAATGTTTGTCATTTTTGCATTTAAGTTACCTGTAGCACATTGCATTTACGTTACCTGGCACTTGCTCACTAAAGCAATTATATAAGTCAGCACTAAAAAATTAAAAGCACTACACTCTCACAAACTCCCCTTGAGTACCTTGTTCCCCATTGGTCCTTTTTTTTCAATTATAAAGGAATTCCCAGTACTATTCTAGCATGTCCAAAGGTCAGTTGTCAATCGCCTCTCCAGTCCAGCTGGTGAATCTGGGAATCTTGAGGCAATGTTACAACTGCCTCATGTACACAGACAGCCCTCTCCTCCTCCCAACAAATTCCAACACATGTGAGAGATGCAACCATATAGCCAAACTGGAGGCTAAGCTCTCTCAACTCAGTACTGGCATAACCAGTCAGGAGGAAAAGGAAACCACACTCACTACAATTCCAGTCTCACATAGACCTACCACGACAGCAAACCAAATACATAAACACACAAAACATACTCGGAGGCTCTAAATAAAAATCTGTCTAAGCAGCAGAGACCTCCAAAGCAGACACCCAAGCAACCGCTACCCCAAAACAAAACACATGCAACACATAGCTCACAAAGCCAGTGTGCCGAACAGTCACAGCCCTTAAGGCTAAACAACACACCTGATACACTTGTAATAGGTGACTCTATCGTCAGGCACACTGACGTCCCACTCACCAGGCTGAACAAGAAGAAGGTCATGGTGAGCTGCCTGTCAGGTGCTAGGATCCGCCACATAACACAAGCACTCAGGTCACTCCAAGGCAGGTACAAATATGACTCAGTCATTGTCCATGCTGGTGTGAATGACCTGAGACGTACCTCCCTGGACTACATGAAAAGAGACATAGAGGAGCTCTCTGAGCATGTAGCCCAGGCCGGTATGACCCTGACCTTGAGTAGAATCTTACCCTCACCAAGAATGATGCCACAATATGAAGACAAGATGATCAATTTCAACAATTGGTTTAAGTATTGGTGTCATTAAAAGGGGATCCAATACCTGTCAGCCTGGGATGACATGCTCGACAAGCCATGACGCTTCACTAGGGACTGCTTGCACCTATCACCCCTGGGCTTTCGGATATTGGCAAAGGCTCTTGTTACCCCTATAGTGCCTTTTTTAGGCAAGGCTCAAAAGACAAACCCACCTCCATAGGTATCACAAGAGTAATGCTACTCAATGCCAGAAGTCTAAACCTCAAGATGCATGCACTTGAAACTCTCCTTAGCATGGAGAACATCGATATCTGTGCAGTAACAGAAACCTGGTTCAAGGCTCCCGAGAGCACCCCAGCACTACCAGGTTATACCTCATACCATGCTTTTCGGCCCCAAAACTTGGACCGAACCACAAAAGGAGGGGGAGTATCAATATTCATCAAAGATACCCACACCTCCAGATTGGTGGCACAGCACGAAGCATCAGAGACTATCCATGTGCAACTAACAGTGGGTAAAACTGCCTTCCAGCTTATAGCCTGCTACAGACCACCCTCCCAAACCCAGGAACTCCACTTGGCCTTCCTGAGAACACTGGAATATATGAAGGTCTCTCCAAACACCATTATATTGGGCGACTTCAACTACCCAAACATAGACTGGGAGCATTACTCTAGCTCCAACACCCTAGCCCAAAGGTTCCTAGAATTTATAAACTCAAATGCTATGGAACAACTTGTTACCACTCCCAAAAGAGGGGAAAACATACTGGACCTGATCATCACCAACATGGGGACTCTATGCTCCAGACCAGAAGTATATCCCTCACTGGTAAGATCAGACCATAAACTAATCTCACTGGATATTCATATCCCGACCCCACCCCCTGCCCAGAAAACCACAGGGAAAAACTTCTAAAGCAAATTTCACACTCCTCAAAACCGAAGTGGAATCCTTCAAAGCCCCCGGGCCTGTGGAAAATATGGCCCAGACCGCAGAATCCTTTATAAATGCATTCTATGAAGACGTTCAGGAATGCATGGATCATGTAATCCCAAATAAAACCAAGACCCAATCCTCCAAAGGCAGACGTCCTGTCTGGTGGACCCCAGCCATAAACAAACTATACAATAGAAGGAGGAAGCTACTACATGATAGAGCAAAATCCCAAAAAGGGAAGGCATCTCTGATCAGTATTAGCAAAAAACTACGGGCACTCATAAAATCGTCTAAGGCCAGCTTTGAGAGAAAAATTGCACAGGACACTAAGGATAATCACAAGGCTTTCTTTAGTTATGTTAGGAACCTGGGTGGGAATTCCCAGATATGCTCAGAATTAGTCCAAAATGACAAAAATACACTGAACCCACAGACATTGCCAACATCCTAGCTGACAGGTTCAGCAAACTCTCCCCACCAAAACAGCAAATATCTATCCAAGCAGAGTGCTTCCCGCCTGACAGGTCAGATGCTCAGGTAAGAGCCGCGCTCTCCAAAGCAAAAACACAGCATCAATGGGACCAGATGGTGTCCCGGCTGCGTCCTACATGAACTCCAAGAAGAGCTAAACCCAAACGTAAAACTACTGTTCAATCTCAGCCTTACTACAGGATATGTACCCAAAGAGTGGCGTACAGCAACGGTGGTCGCTCTCCACAAAGGTGGTGCCTCAATGGATCCTGGAAACTATCGCCCCATAAGCCTGACTAGCTTGGTCTGCAAAGCTATGGAAAGGATCATCATGGACCTTATAAATAAAGATATTGGGGACCTACAGACACTGGATCCTACCCAGTTCGGCTTTGTTAAGGGCAGATCCTGCCTCTTAAACCTGGTTGATTTCTTTGAAACAGTCACCAAGGCCATTGACGAGGGGAAGGTGGTCCACACAGCCTACCTGGACCTCGCAAAAGCCTTTGATACAGTACCCCAGTCGGGCATTATAGATAAGCTCACCAGCTTAAATATCAACCCCTATGTCACTAGATGGCTTGCAAACTGGCTCAAGGACAGAACCCACATGGTTAGAATTGCTGGAGCCATGTCAAACTCCAAACCAGTTGCAAGTGGCATCCCACAAGGCTCAGTCCTGGGACCTCTCTTGTTCGGTATATATTTCTCAGAGGTACAGGCCAACACGGAAGGACTGTGGCTGACCAAGTTCACAGATGACTGCAAACTGGGCGCCATAATCGACTCTCCAGCTGACACAAGCATCCTCCAAAAAGACCTCATAGAAACAGACAACTGGTGCCAGAGCCATGGCCTCAAGCCAAATGCCAAAATGTGTATAGTCATCCCCTTTGGCAAAAACAAAGTGCCCACAAATTACCACATAAGTGGTAATCCCTTAAGTACGGAAGAAGTAATTAGGGACCTGGGGACCCAAATTGATAGCAGTCTCTCATTTGACAACCATGTGGCCAAAGTGGTTAGAAAAACATTTTATATAGCCCACCTAATCATGAAGGGATTCGCATCTAGATCAGGGGAGGTCATCATGCCTCTTTACTCATCCCTCATCAGGCCCCAGGCCCATAATTGAGTACAATGCCCCTTTTGGGATGTACCTTACTAGACACCTGCAGCAACTGGAAAGACCCCAAAAGTACCTCACCAAGAGGATCAAAGGGCTCAAACAGATGCCATATGCTGCCCGGTTAAAGAAACTCCAGCTCTACTCAGTGGCATACCACCTGCTCAGAGGCGATCTGTGCCTGATGTATAAAGCCATGTCCAACCCGGAATTAGTGGACATGCTGCACCTCAGAAAATCCAAATCCCATTGAGCTACGTGCTCGAAAGACTTGAACCTCAGCACTGAAATAAATAGGACATGCTGGAGGGACAGATTCATAACCCAGAGGCTCCCTTCACTCTGGAATAAAATCCCAGTCCAGGTTAGGCAGAGTCCCTCATTGACTCTCTTCAAGAGGAATCTTGATGAGTGGATGGGAGATCGTAGGTTTACCTCGGGTATCACTTCTGTGTCACTGTTAGACAGAGGCACAGTATACTAACCTCAAAAAAGGGCATAGCAAAATTAATTTAAAATGGGTGGCGAAAGCCAAACACATTCTGGCTAGGCTTATAAATGCCCTAGGGCAGATAGCCTAGTATGAACCTATGTCCTATGCAGATTGTCTCAAAACCCTATCTCTATACACTGATTCCTACAGACCATTGAGAGGCATTCTTTGTCTGGTATACAAGGCATCCTTGGATCTCGCTCTGGTGGACCTTTTGCATATCTGCAAAATGAATAGCATCAAAAGTACTTGATCTTAGGATTTAAACTTTACTTGTGACATAAATAGGACATATTGGAGGAGCCAGTATGTATTTCAGAGAACTTCCCTTCTCGGGATCAGGATTCCCAGTCATATGAAGCAGAGCTTTTCCCCTAACCCTATTCAAGAGAACTCGGGTCCAGTGGGTAGGAAATCAGAAATATACCCTGGGTCTAGCATCTATGTCTTTTATGGACAGAGGCAGCCTGCAAATCTTGCCTCAGCTTAAATATACCCCTTTAAATAACCTCTAAGATGCAAAAACATACAGTATACATTTAGGAAGCTTGGCTAGACTTACACAGGCCAGCACATAAACATGGAGGATACATTTGGGATGCTTGACTTGGCTTATAAAGGCCCTGATAGTTGTTAGCCTAGTATATACCTATGAACCTTTGAACTTTAAGGGAGTGAGACTAGTTATTATAATAGACACTAAAGCTTTAGCAAATGTCTTGCTTGACTAATTAAGCTATAACTTTTCCTCTTTCTCTGATATTCGGATGTTCCCTCCTTGAAGTTTTTTTAATATTAATCCTTCTATTTTCTCTATGGACCAGATCCTGGAAGCTAGTACCTGAACTAAAAATAACAGCTATGTGGACCCTGGCTATGTGGACCCTGGTTGTTAGACAAAATCCTGCCTTAAACATTTTAATCTCAGCCTGTCCACAGAGAATGTACCTGAGCCTTGGAAAACAATGGTTTTGATGCCTCTGTATAAAGGTGTTGCTCTGACTAAGCCTGGAAACTATCATCCTATTAGTCTCACTAATAAGTAAAATCATGGAGTGGATCTTAGTCAAAAGTGAACGTGTTGGCTTACATACACTCTGTCCTGCTCAGTATGGTTTGGTGAAGGGTAGGTCTTACTTGTTTAAGTTGGTTGATTTTTTGAGGATATGTCTGAAGATATTTATGGGGGTTTTGCTGTTCATGCTACGTAGCCTGACTTTTATAAGACATTCAATGTGATTACCGATGCTAGCATTGCTGACAAACTGACCGGTTTAAATATTAACCCCCTACATTACTCGATGGATTGCAATTTGAATCTCTGATTGTAAACAAAGGGTTAAAGTTGGTACCACCTTCTCTTCTAATAGATTAGCCCCTAGTGGAGCCCCTTAGACTCTGTGAGGACCCCTTCTCATTGTCATTTTCTTCTTTGATTTAAAGAGAGATGGCCACGATTTCTGGCTGTCCATGTTTGCAGATGACTGCAAACAGGCTACCATTAATGGTTTGTTAGACCACAGTCTCTTATTCTTTAGGAAGGGCTAGATAGAGTCAGTGCCTGGTTTTCTGACTATGGGCAAAAATGCAGTGTAGTCACATTTAGGAAATAAATCTTTGCACCTGACTGTCACACAAATGGAGCACCATTTTAAGAATGATAGTCTTTAGTGTTCTAGGCATTTTAGTCAGCAGTGAACTGTCCTTTGAGAATTATGTATGCACTTACAGTAAGAGCATCTTAATGAGCTAAATTTAGCCTGCAAGGCCAAGAACAACCACAAGGCATTCTTTTGCTATGTCAGCAACCTCAAAGGCAGTACACAATTGTGTGCAGAGCCCATCGTCACTGGAGCCACCTATACTGAGCCAGAAGATGCAGCAAACCTAATAGCAGACAAATTCATCTCTAACTTTCCCCTTTCTCCCCTTCAAACTCCCATCAGGAAATACCATCAAGTATAATTCCTCTACTGTCACAAGGAAACATCTTCAATACTCTCTCTAAGGCCAAGAATACTGCATAAATGGGACCAGACAGTATCCCAGGATGCCTTCTAAAGAGCATGAAACATGACCTGTCTAGGCCCTCTGGAATTGCTATCTTAACAGTGGTCACCAAACATGCTTCGTGCCTTACAAATGGAGAACAGCAACAGTAATCCATCTGCACAAAGGTAAGCCATCTATAGACTCTGGAAACTACAGAGCCATAAGTCTCACTAGTTTTATATGCAAAGCCATGGAAAGAATTATCATGGAAATGATCAATAATGAATAAGAAACCTCCAGACATTTGGACACAATCCAGTTTGGTTTTGCTAAGAGCAGGTCACGCCTACTCAGCCTGGTGGAATTCTTTGAGAAGATCACCAAAGTTATGGGTGAGGGGAAAACAGTTCAGCTGGTCTACCTTGTCTTGGCCAAGGCATTTGACACAATAGAACCACAGCTTGGTGTGTGTACTGTGCAATCATAACAACAACTTGAAATTGATATAATGGGTTCACGTTGTCATAAGGGAAAAACTTAGAACAAAAGACTTCCAAGTCCATGTGTTGGAGTTAATAAAATGTAGGACAATAACAACAGTTGAAGCATTTGACACAGTACCCCACTCAGGCATTGTTGACAAACTCAAGAGGTTAGGTATAAATGCTTATGTCACCCAATGGATAGCCAGCTGTCTCGTAGGCAGAACTGGTCCTGGTGTCACTCCTTTTTGGAATTTACTGCTCTGAAGTCAAGGCCAATGTCAAGGGTCTCTGGCTGACCAGATTTGTAGATGCTTGCAAATTAGGAGCAGTCATAGAATTTCCCACATCAACACTAATGTTCTCTAGGAAGGGCTGACACAGACAAATAATTTGTGTCATAACTATGGACTAAAATTAAATGCCAGGAAATGAATAATAGTATCCTTTGGAAAGTCATCATCCCCTTGTAACTATCATACTAACAACATGACCCCCTAAGAGTCAACCCAGCAGTCAGGGACTTGGTTACACAGATAGGCAGTAATTTAGCCTTTGACCATCACATGAGCACATTAGAGAAAGAATCATTCTATGTTGTGCAATTTATAAACAAATGTATGGAATCTAGGTCCAAGGATGTCATTTCCACTGTATTCAGTATTCATCAGACCTATCATTCAGTACAATGCCCCCTTTGGTATGCACCTAGCCAGGCATTTCCAACAACTGGAACGTCCACAGAGTTTTCTCACTAAAAGAACACAGAGTGTAAGTAACATGTCCTGTGCAGAATGTCTCAAAGCCCTATACCTGTATCCAGCTCCTTCAGGTTGTAGAGCGGAGATATATGCCTGGCGTACAAGGCATTATCAGACCCCACCCTGATGGACTTCATGCATATTCACAAAAGAACCAGCACCAGAATTACCCATTCTAAGGACATAAACCTTGCCTTGATATAAATATGACCTATTGGAAAGGCAGCTATGTATCCCAGACACTACCCCTTTTCTAAAACAGACCCCCATCCATGTGAAGAAGAGCTCCTTCCTACCCAATTCATGTGAAACTTGGACAATTGTTTGCAGAACATGAAATTCATCCCTGGTTTGCCATCTGTGTCTGTAACAGACACAGACAGCTGGTAAATGGTTCATCTTCCAAGCCCCTGCTTGTAAATGTTTCATCTCCCATGATTACACTTATCAAGGGAACTTGAACTTGTCAGAAATTTGAGATGCATGGTTAGGCTTAAAAAGACCCTTGTGGTCATTAGTCTTGTACACACTGTGAACCTAAAAACCTATTATCAAAGATATACCCTCAAGATCCGAAGAGGTCTTATTCCCTATATACTTCTTTACTGGTCTGATCCTTAATTATAACACTCTGATTGCTGTGTATTTTACCAAACATTGAAATATCTCAGTGTTTTCTAACCAAGGGACTCAAAGAGCTAAGCTCTCTTAGCTATACAGATATATACAATTTTTTTAACTTTTTTCTGTCTCATACACAATATTATGTCAAGATCTCTGACTTGCCTTTTGGGTGGTGAAAGATATTGTTTTTCCAGATCTTCTCCACCTCAGAAACACCAGTAATGTTAGTAACACTCATTCGAAAACCCTGACCTTGCATCATAATGCAAATAGGTCATTTTGGAGAGAGAAATTCATTAATGAAAGGATTCCCTGACTTGTAGAATAAACTTCCTTTGCACCTTAAATGGTGTAATACCCTAGTCCTCTTCAAGATAAATCTTAATAATTGGATGGGTTTGCATAATTTTATATTAGGGATTAGTAGTATGGCACTTCTGAAGAAAGAATGGACACCTATTGGCAATACTTTCTAGGTATCAAACTGCCTACCTAGCACTATCCTGTAAGACCCTATCAATGATAACAGCATGTCTTCTCAACAGCTGTTGCATTCAGGTCCCTGACATCTGTGACCTGGCAGTTAGTCAGTTGGTATGTGACCATCTCCCCTGAATCTATGACTTTCGATAAGTAATGCACAGGAATATATTTCAGCAAAAACATGGAAGTTGAACTGAACGGTAGCCACTATGTATTGTAGCACAGCACTGCATACCTCTTGAAGTATAGATCATGAGGTACCACTGAGGGCCTACCCACTTACAAGGTTACAGTATCCATATAGTGTGCTATGCAAGGAAAGCAGTGTTTGCTGACCGATCAGTTATAATATGCTTAGCCATGTAATTCTCTGGCAAAAATGTTGCAAATCATAATGTAGTCTTCCAAACAAATCAGTACTTGTTTTAATTTTCTGAAGTTTCAAGCAAACCATTACTAGTATCCAACAAGCTATTCAAAATGAGCTGAGGAGTTAAATGAACTATTGTATTGCCAGGGGCAATGACTTAAAATGCAAGAAAATCTGAAATAAGAAAGGAGAAAGAGCATAGGCGACTTTCAGGACAAGTCTGATGTGGAGGTTATTAAGATGCTTTCTACAGAATGGGAATCTGAAATTGTCAGTATGTCATAAAGGGATTTGAGATCCATGGTTAGGCTTAAAAAGGCCCTAGTGGTCATTAGTCTTGTACACACTGAACCTAAAAACATAGTCAAAGTGGGCAGTCTCCAAATTTCTGTAAGGGTTTTTGGGCTAGTCAAGAATTTCATCAGATTCTGGCCTGTAGTACTTCCTTTCTGCAAGGGATCTGCAGAAACAGAATTTCAAGAAGAAAATAACCTGTGAATGCTGATAAGTCCTGGGGGAATTCAACAAATCCTACACAGATTAATTTTCCATGTAGGCACAATGGCACGGAGCATGCATGGAAGTAAGCAGCCGTACGGTTCAGTAAACAAAGCTGAGGGGCGTGCACGAGCATGCCAACACGGAAGTGTCTGTGGCATGCAAATCATCTCATAAGCAGGTGAAATGCATGCAGTGAGGGTGTAGAGTGATCCAGAAAGCAAATAGGCAGTTGTGCAGATCCCGTGTTAGTGTGCAAAGTGTACATGGAAAAATTCCATGTACCTGAAATTAAAAAGTGAACAGGGGCTATAAAAGCCCAGTTAGAAGGTCAGAAATAGCAAAGCAAACACAGATATGTTCAAATTTATGCTCTATGTATCCAAAAAGTAATGGAAAATAATATAAAATCATTTTTAATACCAATATTATGATTGCACGGTTCACAGCAGTGCACAAACAAGCCATTATGCAAAAAAAAAAAAAAAAAATGTAAGTGTAAAAATGAAAAAAATAAAACATGTAACAATAATACATTATAGGGCCTTGCATGAAGTATGTACAATGGTAGATGTCTGTGGTTGCTAAGAAGGCAGTTCCTGGAATAGTGTAGTTTCCAGGTTGTGTGCAGGGGTCTGTATGCAAATGAGCTGGGATTACTGAATAACAAAAATGGGTATCCATGCCCACAAATCAAACCTGTGTAGCTCCAGAACCGTGTTGGTGTCCACAGTAGAGGTACCTGATATCAAAAGAGGGTGACGTTCAATTTCTTTAAGCACATTGGAGCTTAGCACAAAGAGGCACCATTGAGCTGAGCAGGGGTGTATGTCCAGTAATGCATAGCTTTGTTTAGCTTCGGGCCACGTGTTTAAGCTGGTTTCAGCATGTTTGCATGAGAAAGCCAAGCATGTATAAATGATGATGACCCCTGTTCCACATAAACTGGGCAATTCCAACTCCTCAGTGATATATTTGGCAGGTGAAATGCTTCATAGTTAGGTAATCACACAAGCTGCATCTGCAACAGAGCACTATAAAGTGCACACACCCACCCTGCAATCTGATTTCCCCCCCATACTCTGCACCACTGGAGTACAGACTTAGGAATTTTATCTGAGAGAATGCTAGGGGCTGCTGCAGCTCTGCTACATCTGTGTGTGCTAGATGCTGAGGTTAGTGCCACTGCTGCTACTGACAGTAGGCCTACACTGAGAAGGAGAAGAGTGTCCAGGCCCAGGGCAACCTTCCAGGAGCTACGTGAGCTGGAGATTGTAAAGTGCTACAGGGTGGACAGGGACATACTACAAAAACTTACCGAGCTATACCGCCCTCAACTCAGACCCAGAGCCAACAGAGGGGAACCCATCCCAATGGAAACAAGAGTATGTGTAGCCCTTACGATACTAGCTACAGGTACTTTTCAGTAACCAACTTAGTACATGATGTGGGTCTCACAGGCATCAGCATTCAGGGTACTCCACCAGTTCCTGGCTACCATGCAAACACATGCCAGTGAGCACATTTATTTACCCTGCACCCCTGAGGAGACAGCCAGCAGTATGCATTTCTTCTACCATGTAGCATACTACCCTGAGTTACTGGGTGCCATAGACTGCACTCATGTCCACATCAAAGCACCGCCCGGTGAGGAGGGTAGAGTCTACATTAACCACAAGAGGTATCCCTCCATCAACTGTCAGGTTGTGTGTAATACCCAGGGCATTATCACGAATGTGTGTGCTGTCAGCCCTGCCAGTTATCATGACTCCCATATCTGGCATGTATCATAGCGGTACCAGATGTTTGATGGGGGGGCATCCCATACGGCCATCTAGTGGAGGATGCTACCTATGCACTGGAACCGAGGATGACGACACCCACCAGAAATGCACACACACCCCTACTGAAGAATGCCATAATGAGGAACACGCACAAACTAGGAACTTCATAGGGCATGTGTTTGGGCTGCTTAAGTCACGTTCCGGTGCCTCGATATATCTGCTGGATCCCTTCAGTACTTTCCAGCCACATGTGCACAGATGTTCACAGTATGTGCCATGCTATACAATATGATTTTGCGGAAACAGCTGCAGCAGGATTATCACACAGAAGGGACACACACAGCCCCACCACCAGTACCTAGATCCCCACAGCCACACCCACAGGGGGACTATAAGGCAGAACCCCCTGAGGTTGTCCCTGTAGGCAGGCGTAGGCATGCCCAGTGTGCCCTGGCCTTGGCCAAGAGGCAATGCATAGCACATGCACTGACAACCTAGGGTCCTAGGGACTGACACCTTACTTTGACTCACATACATAGCAAAAAGGATGCCAGCCACACCACAAAACCTGTACGTAACCATGTACTGGCTGTGTATTGCATGCATCAGACTTAATCAGCCCTGAAACACATGTCTCTCAACTGCTGCATTCACAAGGTAAGTCACTCTCCTACACAACAAATGTATGGGGTACTACACTATAGTAGCATATGTATGGACCTGCTGCATGTATTCAAGGGAATAGAGTGGGCTACTGGGCTACCTGCAGAGAACTACCAGCTACTTGAGACAACAGGTACTCTGTCCAATACTGATTGCCCCTTAATATGCATTAGGCCACATGGGTGGAAACCCTACTGCATTGTGCAAGGGAAATACAAAACAGTGGGTCATAGGACAGATGCACAACTGTCAATGCCAGAGTCCCCTACCATCAACACATCAGTGTTCCCATACAACTGCAGTAACAGTATGTTTGCAAAGATATAGCAGCAGACCACACAATTCCAGGGCTGTCACTAAGAACCTGGCCACATGCTCTACTTTTCACAAAATGCAGGGGTCAAAGCAGCGGGTCACTGTGTATGTTTTTATGGTGTTGATAGTGTGAGGAATTAAACCTCACTTTCTGGCAGCTGGTGTGGCTCACTGGGCTAAGGATATTAGCATGGTTGATGGTTCAAAACTGATTGCACCTACAACTTTTGCATATGTGTTACTCGTATGGTAGGAGTCTCGCAGACTGTCAAAATGCTGCAATCTGTTACTGCAAGAAAGCTGGACAAAAAACAGAGAAAATGTGGGGACAAAGTGCTAACCCTACAGACATTACACATGCTCTGGGTAACCTAGAAGGTGGCTAGTATAACAGCAGGTTGCAAAAGGTCATATTAGCAGCAGGATGTAAAGGCCATCACTTAATTGTGTTAGTACTTACAACAATTCTAAGGACTGCATTTAGTAGTATCTTACTGGATACACAACAAACACAACTAATTAATAATTAACGCAACTGTATGAGGAACAGAGCAGACATATGGGGTGGAATGATGGACAATCTGCAAAAACATGGACAGTGAAAGGTGTGAAGACTGTAGCTCTGTGTGTAGTGTTACATCATGGACCCCAGGCACATCATACCTCTCAACCACTTAGAGCAGGAAACCTGGACAAAGTCAAGAACAATAGTGGGACAAAGGCCCAAATATAAGAAAAAGGATTAACTGTTGACCAGACAAATGTGGAAAGTTCAGAGAATAACAGGTCATGCAGTAATAGCATGAATGTTCTGATATCTATGGAGTCAGTAACTGAAATGTCTGACATCATTTCGTAATGTTCAGTCTATAATGATTTCCACTAATGTACCTGAAAAAAACAATGCTACGTAAAAAATACAAAAAATATGACAAAAAAAATTGTACATTCTATTACAATCTGTACAGTTGATAGGTATGTGTCATATATTACATTCAGCAAACAGCTGGGGAACACCTTGGAAAAATATCGGAGGTGCTGAACTGTTGAATCAGGTGCAGCAGCCAGTTGGCTGCAGCACACAAATGTCTGATGCCTCATCTGCCCAAATAACTGCTATGTGGAAAGATGTCTGTGCATACAGACAGCTATGTATAAGTATCTGTCTCTCCGTATCCCCTCACACGATTATCCTGTTTATCAGTATGTGGCACATACATATATCTATATCTATATCTATATATATATATATATATATACACACACACACACACACACACACACATATATATATATATATATATATATATATATATATATAGTTAAATGTGTAGACTGATTTAGACTCTCCACATATATCTACATAATGCACACACAGCTACAGTCAGGTTGACATCCCTGATATATATATATATATATATATATATATATATATATATATATATATATATATAGATATATATATATATATATATATATATATATATATGTATACAGGTGTATATGTGTGTGGGGATGTACGAATGTCCACACTTACATGCAGAATGCTGGAGTTATTTGCACCTACACACATAGCACTTGTCTGATGGTCACAGACCAAAGCCGTATAACAACAGAATACACTCACCCACAGAACCCTGTACCTGTGGAATGCCTCCCTGTAAACAGACAACAGTGATCAGGTGGTATAATGTGCAATATTTGCAATGCAGGACTTGGACAGGCCATATTGTCACTGGCCAGTTGTCCACCTACCAAACTGAAATTGGCCAGACATGGCAATACTGGTAACTGTATACATATAACAGGGGTATTAACAGTTATCTCATTGCTAGGACACTAGATACAATAACACCATCAATTATGGTCACTCATCAGGCCACGCATTCTGAGTAATACAAGGCCACTTTGCATAGTCCAAAAGTAGTATGGCTGCAGCCACATGTACAACAGATATAACATGTGTTGCGTGCAATAAGTACTGCAAGCGATAGTGTGTAATAGTAGGTAGGTAGGGGTTCTAATCTCACATTAGCCACTGTGTGTGTGTGTGTGTGTGTGTGTGTGTGTGTGTGTGTGTGTGTGTGTGTGTGTGTGTGTGTGTAGATATATCCCCTACAGCAGTACAGATACCCATCTGGCCTATGTCTGTGCAATGGTTATTCATTTTAAGGCCCTGTGACTACTTGCCAGCCTCTCCATTGTTCTCCTCTCAAGGCCTGCTGATGGCATCCACCTTAACAGCACTGGCTGACAATGTAATAATTGATAAGCTCCGTGGTGCATGCAGTAAGTACTTTGTGCTATAGTGTATTCTACTAGATAGGTAGGGGTTCTAATCTCACAACAGGCATGTGTGTGTGTGTGTGTGTGTGTGTGTGTGTGTGTGTGTGTGTGTGTGTGTGTGTGTGTCCCCTTGCACCAGTGAGGACATGCCTGTCTGTCATATCTCTGTGCAATGCTTATACATTTTAAGGCCCTGTGACTACTTACTAGCCATTGTCCTCCTCTACAAGGCCTGCTGATGTCATCCACCTTAACAGCACTGCCTGACAATGTAATAACAGATAAGCTCCGTGGTGTGTGTGATAAGTACTTTGTTCTTTAGTGTGTACTACTAGATAACTAGAGGTTCTAATGTTACATACGCCAAGTGTGTGTGTGTGTGTACAAATATATTCCTTTGCAGCAGTATGCATATGGTCATACGGGCTATTTATATGCAATGGTCATGCATTTCACTGCCCCGTGACTAGCTGCTGGCCCTAAATAGCCGACATCTACCTAGGCATAACTGCTATCCACCATCATCTACAATTGTATGTATGGAACACCCAGGTAACATGTATCAAGCGTAGCAGACCTTGTCACAAGGCATGTATGCATGATTACGCTGACTGCCACCATTGTCCCTGATACACTGTTCGACATATATGCACCTAGGTAACCACACATGTATACAGCGGTACATTATCGATGTCAAATTTCTGCTGTACTGCCATGCCATCCCATGCTGCTGTATTGCTACCAGGTCTCCATAGCTTAGCCACTCAGACCCCTGGACTAGAAACATACACAGGTCTGTGAGACATCTGTCATTCTGTAACACTTCCACCAGTCTAACATCATGCAGCAAAGATACAGAAAGTCTGATGTGTAGTAATGACACATGCCAGCATACAGCACCTGTCAGGGCCCACAACACCTGTAATGGCATAAAACCACACTACACAAGTACATGTAAAGAATTATGGTCACCCTGTGCATCAGACACATATTTGCATGCCCCTGCATTGATGGCATGGATGGCAGGGATGTTGCACATATATCATCACATGCACAGGGTGTGCTGTGGGGTTGCCAGAGGCCTAGGTTGGGACAAATAGTTGACAGCATGTGTGCAAGTCAGCAAGGGATGCTGCTTAACTGGGCCATGGGGAGGTTCTGTGTGTGCCTGTTGGTGACCTGCATGTGACAGTGATGTTTGAGAGTGTGTGTGTACACAGTCAAGCCCAGTGCTAGCCCTACACATGTGTATGTTGGACAGTTGTGGACCATAAATGGCAGAGTGGACAGTTCACTGTCTCTGGCCATGAACACGGGAACTGGCTCTGCCAGAAGTGGCATTGGTACCACCATGCCCAGGGCCAGATGTGGTGCTAGTAGCTGATGGTGAGTGCTTTCTACTGGGTCCATGTCCCCCATGGGAATGCCTAGGATGACATGCCCATGGCCTGCCACATCATGGTGTGGACAGCACACTTCCTTCTGTAGTGCTGGAGCTACTTCCACTACGGGATCATGAGTGTGCATGGCCACTTGGAGTCTCAGCTGATGGTGATGCTGACCTTTATCCACATGTCCGATGCCCTACTCCAACCAGATGTTCTAGCACAGACAATGACAAGTGAAAGGCGGTCAATTTCTCAGCCACCATCTGTCCACTACATCAGTGAAATGATCCATGGCATCACCAATGTGGTGGAAGCAGTCATGGATGTCAGACTGTGCTACATCCATAATCCAGAGCATCAGTCTAGTGTTGCATTTGGAATGTGCCTGCACCTCCATGATGGACCGAAACATGCTGCCAGTGACCCCTTGTATGGCACCTGTGACAGGTGGTGGATGGGCAACAGTACTCCTTCGAGCACCCCTGTCAGTCTCCCTGTGTAGGACCTCACCAGCTCTCTGGCTATGGTCAGTGTCTACACTCACTGATGCCATAGTTGCCACATTGTTCTGTTTAGTGTCATCACCCTCTGACTGACCAATATCTGTGGCCTCAGGGGACTGGATATGTGTAGGCATACTGACTGTGTGCAGGGACAAAGGGGGAGGAAGTGGGATGTCAACCCCTGGCACAGAGTCAGTCCAAAACACCACCTGTGCCTCACTAATGCCACCATTTTCATCCAAGTCCAATGAAACACTGACATCAGGTTGTGAGTGGGACAGATACCAACCTCCACGTTCACCTGTGAGAAGGAAGACAAAATCAGTGCATTACTACCTGTACTATTATGTATGCTAATCCACAGAGACCCATACAGATGAAGAGTCACAACTGCATTATATATCCCACATCTTATTAATGATCCCATGCACAAAACACAAACAACAACTTACACATACAAGACAGGCCCTTTATAGCATGCACTGCAGCTACAACTGGTTAACGTTGCCAGTACAATACATCTGTGAGATAAGCAATATGACAGTGTATCTGATAGACCTACATCTAAAACACAGTGCACCTTTCTTGAGCATAATATGCCAGTTGTTTTATCAGTGCTCAGGTATGTACCATCTCCCTTTTGTATGTGAACAGGCATCTTGGAGTGATTGCCTCCTGTATAGCAGGCTGTGTAGTCCTTCTTAACAATAAGTGCAAATGTGTTAATGTTCCTTCAAATACACAGCTGTGATTACCCATTCTATGCACTTCAGTTAACTGCTCTGAAATGGAACATACAACTATTCTACTCTGGCTAAGCATATCAGTTGTGCCTACGGCAACATGACAGCCCTTAACATTCTTAGGGTATATACAATCTGTCAAACAACAGTAACACACTTACCAGGTACAGGACCTTGGACTCTTGTGGTACCTATGAAAATGTAAGGGAGAGTTATTATCAGCAGTACCACATGTCACATTGTTACAAGGCAATATGTGCATATATCCACCTGTACAGTAGCTAATGGGTTACTGTCTACATTGCTGACATTCTGAGTATGTGTGCACAACTGTGCCTTAAAACCAAACCTCCACCCCCATGCAGATAGACCTGACACCTGTGTACTGGTATGCAGAGCCTGCCACAGTGGCTGACACAATATTCCACTGCTGAACACAGTAAGCTTACCTGAACACTACTCTGATGTGGATGCTGTGCCACCCTCTTCTAGGATGTATGGTGTGATGGATGACTGGGAGCTGGTGGCTGATCCCATGTTTGCCAGCAGTTCCTCTGTGGCTGAGAGTGGTTGCACTGTTGTAGGCCCTCCACCAGTGGCAGCACGGTGCCTGGCCACAGCAGATGCCCTTTGCTGTGCTGCATTGACCATATCTGTGGCCTGGTGTCAAACTTGCTCATAGGTCCTGTCCTGTTAGCCAGTTTGGTTCACTGCCATGACAAGGTCAGCCCACAGTGCTGTACATTGGTCATGATGTTGGCGACTCCTGGACGGTAGAATGTGGTGATGCAGTCTGAGGCCATCCAGGATAACATTATTTTTTGTGACTGTAAATGGTGGGTGCCTCCTGCTATACATCGTTCCTGAAAGACAGCAAGAGGGGAACACATCACAGGACCATATACATGGACATCCACTATGTGCAGTCCATGCACAACCAAGCTGGGTGCACTATCCACCACTCCCTCACAAGTCATACCCCGAAGTCTATTAGCACAATACATGTGTTTCTATTACCAAGATAGTAGCAATAATGGTTATGTCCCTGTATGCCACAACAGAGTCTGCTGTATGTTTTTACACCCATCACTGCAGTCTACTATGGTGTGCCCCTATGCGTAAAGTCCCACTACTATGTCATACAGCCACTGTCAGACAAATAGCTGTGTGCTATTGCAACAACTATACAGGAACAGTCCAGCAACACCAGCGTACCACAATGACAGACAGCAATGCAAACCTGCTGTATTATATCTTACCTGTAAATATCATACCTCTCCACTACACATCTGTTTGTAGAATGTGAATGCATGCCTCATAGATGTGGTCATTTTGGCACAAACATGTGAATATCTGACAAATGCTTGGCCAACCATTGATGGTTGTCAGAATATAGAGGCTGTCACATACCAGACCCCTCAGAACACACTTACTCTACAGTAATCTCCATTAGTCTATTCATAGTCTTTCTTTGTATGGCCAATATGTACACTTTGTCCCTGAGTTTGGGCCTATGTTCCTCACTAATAATGGCTATGGCCTAAATTCATGCTGTAAGGGGTTGACAGGTATGTTCGCCATAGCTCTCAAGTAATAAGGTACGAATGTCAACAAAACAGTAACCTAGTCAGAGCCAGAGTACATCAGGGACACCTGTACAATGTCTGAACTATTTTTGTGTGACATTGGCAGACCGAGAAGAGGTGAATTAGAGTACATCATATGATATTACAGAACTGTACATCCTGACTTACTGTCAGTATGTCTAAATGATAGTCAACTAGCTTTCCTACAGAAGTCAACTATTGTAGGAGGGAGTAACAGGGGCAGAACTGAGATTTGATTCAAAGCAGGGAAAGTTGAGAAGACTGCCTGTAGCGGTTGGACAGCAGAGTATCTCCAACATATCAATGCCATAGATGTACTACAGGGCTACTGTTGTAATACTTTTTCCCCATACCTCCATCCTCCCATCTGCATCCCATTATATGGGTACATGTATTACATACCTGGTAGAGTGAAGTAATCCTTTTTTGACAGATCCTCTGCAAACAGGTTGCTATACCGTAGTGTGTCTGAGTAAAGCAACATACAGACCTGTTCCCCATCGGCAGTTGATTGCCTTTTGTAGGGAATGCTCATTAACAGGTAATTGCCTGTGCACCAGTCTTTGGCTCAGACTTGCTAATTGCATTCAAAACAGCTGGGTTGCATTTTTATTAGCCAGTGACATGGCACCACAGTGCAATATTTAAAGGCTTCATGTAGGTCTCAGCCTCTTTCTTAGTCTTTGAGATGGACATTAGTGAGGTGTGGAGACTAAAGCATCACAGAGGGTAGGTACAAATACTGTCCACTGTTGAGATTTATGAGGTATGTCCACAGTTTTGCATGATATGTTTGGTCATTGTCCCATGATGTTGTGATTATCTGACAGATCAGTGATAAACATTGTGGGTTGAGGTAAGTAAGGAGAGACTGAATGTCAAACGTTATACCCATCAGAATATGCATGCTAATGCAATAGCTTCTATTCCATCAGCTCATTATCTTTGTGGGGCAAACTGTGAAACATGTTCCTGTCGATGGACCTTTGCCCCCCCACCCTTTATGTATGGTGTTGTCTGGATCCCTTGTTCTAGGGGGTTGTGAGATATGGTAGGTCTGTAGCAGCTAGCTTAACATACAGCTGCCTATGTTCCAGGCTGCAGCTGCTGCTGTAGCCTAGGACGCATAGAGGGGAGTGTGAACTCTTTGGAGGATAGCAAGCTGTACATATAACTGAGGCAGCAGAGTCAGCTGTGTCATCATAACAGAGCCAGGGTATGGGTACCCTTTACAGTCTAATCTAGACATGTACATAGGGTACATCTGTTAAGTAATAGTGCCAATCACAGAGTAGTAGGTGGCATATAGTTTGGCTATACAAATATGTGCAGTGTGTCCCTACCTACAGGTCTTTGACTTGCAAACATGGGTAGCAGTTAATGCAGTAGCAGCAAACTGTGTGGGTTAAAATTGCAAGACACAGTTATTACTTGCTGTGTTTACAATAATGTAATAGATGTGCAACACACTGGATTCCAACCCAGGACTATGGTTGGCAAAATATACTACATGCAAGGCATTTAACAGACTGAGCTACTAAGTCAGTGCTGTAGCAGGTGTATGTGCAAAATATATGTGACACACGTCTATTTCCATTATTATGTGCATGGCTTTCAAAGGCAGTTGTTGTGCAGCAGGGTTCCAGATGTACACATGTACTTTGCCATTGCTGCCTTAGCAGGTGTGTTTGCAGATGTTGCTGATAAAAGGAAACAATTATCTGCTATCATACCTCTCAACTTCTTAGAGCAAGAAATCTGGACAAAGCCGTAAAGAAAAGTGGGACAAAGGCCCAAAAATAGGGACAATCTTTAAATACTGCTCTTACAAACTTAGAATGTTGATAGAATAATAGATTTACAAGTGTTTTCAGAAGAGTATGAAGTGTGAAACTCAAATGTCTTTCGTGATTATCTAACCTCAATCTTTACTGACTTGACACTACTTTGCCACTGAAATACGAATTTATGACATCTGGGCCAAAAATCAGGGAAAAAACTTTGGACATTCTGCAATAATCTGTACAGTTGACAGGTATGCCTGCTATCCCAGGCCTCACATGCATCTATTATTATGTATTTGGCTGTGTACTGGTGCAGTGTTTTCATCATATTCCCAGGTACAGTCCCATTTTTCCCATTATATGTACTTGCTGTCTGTTAGTAGCAATCAGTATATTTTGCTGGAAACAGCAGTTTTACTTCAGAGCTGAGTGGCCTAGTGGGCTAATGCACTATGCTGTAGTTGACAGGGGCCTGGGTTCAAGCCATGGCAAGGGTGATTATTATGCAGATGTGCCTAACACTGTGAGAAACACACAGGATCATTAAAGCACATTTAAGCAGGTTTGCATGGCTAGCTGCACCGAGGCATTCTGCTTAGCTCCTCACAAACCCTAACTAAACATTAACACAGAAAATAAAAATGGGATGATAGGACAGTGCTGAAATGGGGACAAGCAGGGTGAAAAACATAATGAAAGGCAGATGGGGCTGTGCAGGAAGGGTGTAGGAATGGACCATAGCTTTCCATTTCTTGTACAGCAACAGCTGTGCAGTTATTACAGACTTTGTACATGAATTTGGACCCCCAAACCCCTGAGAGGGGTGAAGACAACATAAATGTATTGTCAAGCCAATTGGACCTAATTAGTTGTGTCTAGTGAACACATGCAAAATGGAGAGCTATGTATGGGGCGATATATATATATATATATATATATATATATATATATATTTTTTTTTTTTTTTTGTGGGACAGGTGCCCCTTTTTTTTTTAAAGGAGAGAGTGGAATGTTTGTGAAGGGATGTAGGTATGTGTGGGGAGGTAAGTTGGGTAGGAGGCGTTACATTTTCAGACAGACAAGATAGATAAGACAGCATACAAAGGCTGTGTGTGACACATGAGTGGGGTAAACACCTTGGACAGGGAGGGTGTTTTGGAATCAGAGATGCATGTACCCCCAGATGGTAGCAGCTTGACTGAGCTCCCACCCATGGGCAGTCAACACTGCTCCTTCACTGCCCCGAAGGTGGCTGTACTGGAGGCTGGACACCAGGGCCACCAGGCCCCACCAGGTTGTTGAGTCTGCCTTTAGTCCGGTGCAGGTGTTGTTCAAAGCTCCTATGTATAATCCTGTGCACCATGGCCAGTAGTTGATCTTGGGTGACTACCACCCCTCTGCCACCACTCTGCATCCCCTGAAGTGATTCCACTCAAGGGTGGTGCAGGGTCAGCAGAGTGGGCACCACCAGCATGGGTCTTAGACGAGCCAGCACCCACTGCCACGGCCAGCTGAGGTAGGGTAAGCAGATCAGCAGGAATTGCCCTACACTGTTGTGCTGTAGTGATAGAGGTATAGCAATGTGTATAGGTTAGTTATGAACAAAACATTTGCTTATAACAGCATGCCAGAACATTGGAAATAACACAGTAACTTTGGGCTCCTAAAAACAGAGGTGGCTAACTTCACTGCATCCATGCAAATGGAGATCAGCTGCATGACTGCCGAATCATGCACCAATGCACTGTACAAACACGTACACATATGCATAGATCTCAACATACCCACTAGAACCAAGACTCTCTCCTCCAAAAAAAGGAAGCCAATCTGGTGGTAACCTGCCATAAACAAACTCTACAACAGAAGGAGGAAACTGATGCAGAATAAGGTGAAGTCCCAAGACTGGAAAAACTCCCTTATCAGCCTCACCAAAAAGTTGAGATCCATCATCAATTCCTTTAAAGCTAGCTATGAAAACAGAATTGCAGCAGATAGTAAAGACAACCACAAGTGCTTCTATAGTTATGTAAAGAATCTTCACGGCAATACCCAGATTTGCTCTGAGCTACTGCACAATGGGACCTCCTATACCGAGCCAATAGATATTGCCAGTATACTGGCTGACAGATTCAGTGCCAACTTTACCACTCTCTCCCACCCAAGGGACCAGCCACAATACCAGTAGATTGCCAGCCACCCAGTATTACTGCTGCACAGGTTAAAACAGCACTGTCCAAGGCCAAATATACAGCTTCTGTGGGACCTGACAATATCCCTGGCTGTGTTCTACATGAATTACAGAGTGAACTGGCACCTCACCTGTGTGCCCTGTTCAATCACAGCCTCACCTCAGGCTTTGTCCATGCCAAATAGCACATTGCTACAGTCACCTCTCTCCATAAAGGAGGAGCGACTACAGACCGAGGGAACTATCAACCCATTAGCCTGACAAGTCTGATATACAAAGCTATGGAACACATCATCATGGACCAAATAAACAAGGATATAGGGAATCTCCAAACTCTGTATCCCACACAGTTTGGCTCTGTGAAGGGTATATCATGCCTGCTCAACTTGGTTAACTTCTTTGAGTCAGTCACCAGAGCTGTAGATGAAGGCAAGGTGGTTTATACAGCCTACATTGATCTGGCCAAGGCCTTTGATACCATTCCCCACTCAGGAATCATAGAAAAACTCACTAAGCTAGGCATCAACCCCTATATCACTAGGTGGGTTGCAAACTGACTCACAGGTAGAACCCACAATGTGAAAGTAGCTGACTCCAAGTCAGACTGTTGACCAGTCATGAGTGGAGTCCCACAGGGTTCGGTCCTGGGTCCTCTCCTGTTTGGTATCTACTTCTCTGAAGTCCAGGCCAACATGAAGGGGCTCTGTCTGACAGCATTCACAGATGATTGCAAGTTGAGAGCTATTATTAACTTCCCAAGTGATGTTGACATCCTACAGAAAGGCCTCACTGAAACCAACGACTGGTGTCAGAACCAAAGGCCTCACTGTGACCAACGACTGGTGTCAGAACCATGGCCTTAAGCTCAATGCCAAAAAAATGTGTCATCATCCCCTTTGGGAAAAACTTGGTTCCCATGAATTACCACATCGATGGTAGTCCACTGAACACAGAAGGTGTTATAAGAGATCTGGAAACACAGGTTGACAGCAGCCTCTCTTTTGACCACCACATTGCCACTATGGTCAGAAAGTCCTTCGATGTGACACATCTCATTACTAAAGGTTTTGCATCCAGGAAGAATGAGGTCATTGTCTCCCTCTACTCTTCCCTCATTAGGCCAATCATTGAGTATAATGCCCCATTTGGCATGTATCTCACTAAACACCTGCAACAACTGGAGAGGCCACAAATGTACCTCACAAAGAGGATCCTAGGCCTTAACCATTTGTCCTATATGGACAGACTAAAACATCTCCAACTATTCTCTGTCTCATATCACCTACTTAGAGGTAATCTCTGCTTGACTTATAAAGCCATGTCTGACTTAGCTCTGTTAGAAATGCTACATCTGAAGAAATCCCAATCCCTCCGTACCACAAGCTCCAGAGACCTCAACCTCATTACCACAATCAACAGAACATGCTGGAGGGACAGGTTCATAACCCAGAGACTGTCCATGCTAGAGAAAAGACTTCCCATACATGTCAAGCAGAGAGCCTCACTGACCCTCTTCAAGAGAAATCTTGATGAGTGGATGGGAAATAGAAAATTCACCCCAGGGATCACTCCAGTGGCTTTACTCAACAGAAGCACTGGAAACTAAGGTCGGGTGGCACAATGCCAGGGTAATCCTATGGGCTAGGCTTGTAAAGGCTCCAAGGCCATTAGCCTAGTACACATCTATGAACCTATGAATAGCAATGCATATGATATGAAACACAACAGTTCATAACATAACAGTCAGTATTTCAAAATAACATAACAGTCAGTATATTAATAGCATGCCGGTAACAGTTACAGCATGAGGCCAACAACATAGGTAATTCAACAAGATATGTTAATATGCAACCATTGTAATACATAACAATAATTTAACACATGCCCCAAAATAATGTTTAGAGAACAACATATGTTAATAGTAAACCATAACCAATGTATAACAATAGTAAATGCAGATCAAGATAAGGGGTGGGGAGAGAGAGACACATACAGTCCATTAATACTGGTATAGGCTATATAGTTTACAACAGTACTGTTATATACTCCACAGATTTGTCCTTCCTTTATTTATAACAGTGCCCTATAGCTGCTGTAGCACGTATACACCTCTCAAGCTATCTGCATGGGACAGTATGGGCAAAGCACTAACACCTGAAGGTACACAACTACAGAGAAGACTTACACATCAGGTGGACCTATATATCTATCAAGGTGCATTGTGGACTGATGTAGTGTGACTGTGCTATTGACATAATCATGTTGATGATACATCTGTGACAGAGGGATTATGCAACAGTAATTACAGTCCATGACAGCATGACACTTGAGAGACATGTATGTGTACAGTGTAGAGAGTACACAACTAACATGCCGTCCTTGGCAGGCATGGGGATAGACCTTCAGCAGTCTTTCAGAGACACTCCAGGCATACAGCCATACCAAGATTACACATTTTATTTATTTTATTTTATTACTATTGTAGTTTTTTCCTTTATTTTATGAAGTCTTATCACATTCCCGGTCAATGCTATTAACAGTGTTACATCTGAACACACAAATACATTACTCGTAATAAGGGCTACTGGACCCATTTACCTTTATTTCCTGTAAAGAGAACATCTGTCAGCAATATGTAACTAATTCAGTAATATTTCTTACTACTTGGCACTGGATTCAAGCCCTGGTCTGTGTGTGGCAAAATGCAATTCAGACAGAGCTTTTAGCAAACTGAGCTACTGAACCACTGCTGACTACTGACTGACTGATATTTTCCTAGAGTTCACCTGGAAACAAAATATGACCTGATAATAGTATTACAGTTTTATACTAGACTGCACTGACAACTGCACGCACATGTATGAGATTCATGCATGACAGAGATACTAGGTAAACTATACATTGCTACACAGAATGCAGGTGTACACAATATACTATTGGTAGGTGGAAATATCTGTGAAGTGTACAAAACATAGCAGATTAGTGGGTTGGCTACCTCACTCATATACAGTTGCAGTTAGTATATATGCAATCTACAGCTATTACACTGTCATACTTGCCTGCAGCACTGTACCACAGAGTCATCATCTTCTTTCGGCTGTTCCCATTAGGGGACGCCACAGTGGATCACCTGTCTGTCACACCAACCACCTGCATGTCCTCTCTCACTGCATCCATAAACCTTATCTTAGGCCTTCCTCTTTTCCTGTTACCTGGTAGCTTCATCCTTAGCATCTTTTTCCCAATATACCCTGCATCCCTTCTCAGCACATGTCCAAACCAACATAATCTTGCCTCTCTGGCCTTGTCTCCAAACCTTCCAACCTGTGCTGACCCTCTAATATACATATTCCTAATCCTGTCCACCCTCGTCACACCCAGTGCAAATCTTAACATCTTTAACTCTGCCACATCCAGCTCAAACTCCTGCCTTTTTCTCAATGCCACTGTCTCCAACCCATATAACATAGCTGGTCTCACTACCCTCTTGCAGACCTTCCCTGTCTCTCATCTGTCACAAATCACTCCTGACACTCTTCTCCACCCATTACATCCTATCTGTACTCTCTTCTTCACCTCTCTTCCACACTCACTGTTACTCTGAACTATTGACCCCGAGTATTTAAACTCATCCACCTTCACCACCTCTACTCCTTGCATCCTCACCATTCCTCTGTCTTCCCTCTCATTCACACACATATATTCTGTCTTAGTCCTGCTGACCTTCATTCCTCTTCTCTCTAGAACATATCTCCATCTCTCCAGGGTCTCCTCCACCTGTTCCCTACTCTCACTACAGATCACAATGTCATCTGCAAACATCATAGTCTATGGGGACTCCTGTCTGATCTCATCTGTCAACCTGTCCATCACCATTGCAAATAAGAAAGGGCTCAGAGCTGATCCTTGATGTAACCCCATCTCCACCTTACATGCATCCGTCACTCCCACCGCAGACCTCACCGCTGTCACACTACCCTCGTACATATCCTGCACCACTCTTACATACTTCTCTGCTGACACTCCTGACTTCCTCATACAATACCACAACTCCTCTCTAGGCACCCTGTCATATGCTTTCTCCAAGTCTACAAAAACACAATGCAACTCCTTCTAACATTCTCTGTACTTCTCCATCAACACTCTCAGAGCAAACATCGCATCTGTAGTGCTCTTTGCCGGCATGAAACCATACTGCTGTTCACTAATCATCACATCCCTTCTTAACCTAGCTTCCACTACTCTTTCCCCTAACTTCATGCTGTGACTGATCAGTTTAATCCCTCTGTAGTTACTACAGCTCTGCACATCACCCTTATTCTTAAAAATCGGTACCAAAACACTTTCTCCATTCCTCAGGCATCCTCTCACTTTCCAAGATTTCTGTTCATAGTTTAATGTTCATAGTTCATAGTTTAATACTAAGCTAACTGCCCTTGCGAGCCATTTTAAGCTTAGCCAATTATCCCTTGTGAGACTCAAACCCTGCACCTTGTGTTTGTAAGGCAAACACCTTAGCCTTTAAGCCACTCTCCCAACCCTAAAACAATTCCCTTAAACAATCTGGTTAAAAACTCCACTGCCATTTCACCTAAACACCTCCATGCTTCCACAGGTACCTCCGAGTATGGATGCATATAGCTGAAATGCAATGGTTAACGTTAAGACAATCCTGATATACACAGTACACCTTGGGTGTTCATGCTATTGCGTCAGATGTTACTGCAGAACAGCTGTCATAATGCAGTTCATGTACTACAGCTCTGAATCTACATTTATTGCATAACACTCTTTATTATCTATACCTTCAGGCAGGTAGTGTTAATCTTTTGTGTTTTTATTTCAGAGCAGATGTCATAATCGATTTCATGCAAACAGCCCTAATTACACACATATTGCACAACACAGTTTTATTAGGGGCACCTTCATGCACTTAATGGTATAGTTTCAAGTCTTTATTGCACAACTGTTGATATAATGCAGGTGTTGCAATACAGCTGTAATTTTACAATTATTGCAGTAGAAACTTTATTTCATTGCATTATCGGGGTTAATGCTTTAATCTTCCCCGTTTATTGCACTATAGTTGGCAGTAGTCACTTATTGGAGTACAGGCCTATGTCCACATTCATTGCAATGCACACATTTTTACTGTGTGTACCTATTGGCAGTTGCTGCTGTAGTCTTTCTTGCTTATTTGACTATAGGTTGCAAATTAATCTGTACTCACCACACTCAAGGCACAACCTGGCCAAGCTCCCTGCATGTGCCTCTAGGTTGCGAGCTCTCTCCTCTGCAGCTGTAGGGAGAGAAGCATACCATTATGCATACCTGTTTGTTAAACATTCAGATTAGGTATTGGTAAAACAATGCTAATAGTACGTACAAACTTGTGAGGCCTTCCTAACCAAAGCTTCCTGGACCCAGGTGTCCAGAAGATCCCCCTTCCTATGCTTCAGGTCATCATAGTGGTGACAAACCTGCTCATCTGTATGGGGTACTTGTAGCACTGGTGAGATTGCATTCCAGCTGGTCCCAGGCCTCTGCCTTGCACTCTGAGCCCTGGAACTGCCCCTGCAGTTATCTGTCATCATGGTCTTTCATCAAGAGTCCAACCATGACCCTGGACTCCAGAATGCCCCACCATTGCATCCTGAAGAGCACACCCTCTCCAATGCCTCCCATAGTTCCTGCACAGTTCAACCTCCAACTGTTTATGCTGTATTCCCACCTATTGCATTTAATATACCCTGTTTTCCCACACTTACATGCCATCGGTCAGTTTTGTAAAATGTGGTGCAGTGCTTGGCACAGTGCAAACCAGCACAGCTGAGCTTAGCAGTGCTTAAACTGGCAAGTGCTTAGCAGTGCACAAACCAGCTAAGCACAGCCAAGCAATGCCAGTGCCTAAACAAAGGTTGTTTAAGCAGTGCTTCTCATGGCTTAGCAAGGCTTAGCAGTGCTTAGCTTAGCGCAGCAGATAACGATATAAAAAATTGGCATCATTTATATTTTTAAAATAATTGCTTAATTTTCCTTCCCTGTATTCAAACCCTGCACCTACTGCACATAAGGCCATAACTCTATCTACTTGGCTAGGTGGATATGTGGAATGCTGCTATACTTTTACATATACATCTGAACTAAGTTTAAGCACTGCTAAGCACCATGCAGCTCCATGCAAACCCGCTAAGTTATGCTTAAACTTGACCTTTGATTCAAAAATTAAATGCATCCAGTTTCTATTTTTAGATATCTGGCACATGTCAATTGCTGCATGCAGCGCCATGCCACACAAACTTAAAAAAAAAAAAAAAAAAGTACTTACATACATTGATATGCATTTGGACAGTGCAGGGGTATGTGTTACTCATCTGTAGACACAGTTATTGACACACTCCATACACTGATTCAATAACCGTGTTCCACAACTCCCCCTCAGCAATGCATCATCATTAATATGCATGGTGTGCTACTGAGGGGGAACTGCATACACAGACACTGTAATTTCTATGTAGGCTCTACACTGTACCTACAGGAATTTTATTAAATCTGGGGAATGAAGATCTCTGCTTTGCATGAAAGTAGCATCACCGATTCTCTTGCACAGGTATAAGCTTACTATATTACAAAAATTCATTTACTGCTCATCTTGGAAGTATATAAAATAAGTTTAAGAATAGTCTGTTTAAAAAAAACTGCCGGATATGTAGAATGCAGATAATAGATATATTAAGATAGAAATAAAAATGCTTGATATGAATATTACATGCTCAGAATATGAATACACAGCAAAGAGAACGTAACTTAAAAAAGAAGCATTTAAAAGCATTCTAAACCTTTTAGCTCTAAAATTAAATAACAATAATAATTAAGGAAAAGGTCTAAAAGTAGAACTACTTTTTAAATACTTCTACTATTAAAGCTTCTCAAAAAGGTACAGTTTTTTGGAGTGGCAAAAATTTTAAACAAAATTAGGTGTGTTCCTAAAAATTAGGGATAGTTGAGAGATATGTTTAAAAGATTTCATTATTATGTATTTGACATTTGTTGACCGGGTTAGTCTGACTGGGTAACAGCCCTTTTTCAGTGGAGGTCGGAGGAGAAAAGCTCCAGTTATACAGGTAAAATATACATTTGTATAAATTCGTCTTCTCTTCTTTCGGCTTTTCCTGGTTAGGGGTCACCACAGCAGAACAACAGTCCACAAAACAATTGGCAGTGGAGTTTTTATGCTGCCGAGTTGCCAGCCCAGCGCCCAAACTTCCACAGAAAGCACACACACACTCACACCTAGGGCCAATTTAGATTGTCCAATCCACCTACAGCATGTCTTTGGGATGTGGGAGGAAACCCACATGACCACAGGGAGAACATGCAGACTCCACACAGATCCTAGCCTAGAATCGAACCAGGGAACCTTTTGCTATGAGGTGGTAATGCTAATCGCTGCACCACCGCAGCTGCCCTCTGCTGCACCACTGCAGTCGCCTTTGCCTAATGCATTTGTATAAATTACAGTTATAAAAAAGATGGAAAATACAAATTAATTGCATTCAAGTAACTTACAACACATAAGACAGAAAATACAAATTAAAGGCATTCAAGATTATTTACATGGCATTAACAAAGTATACCTTCCAGGTTATCAGAGAAATTACATTAATACAGACCAAAAATGTCAGTAGTAGTAGTACTACCTAAAGTTAGGACCTAATACAGGATGTAATATAGAAGCAAAACCTGGCCAGAGGAGGAGGTTAGGTGCAATAATGGGGATGGTAGATTAAGTTGGGGCAGGGCATAGGCATGACTAAGAATTTAACAGATAATCTTTTAGAGATTTTAGGAAGTGGTTAGTGTTAGAGATGGCTCTTAAGCACAGAGGGAGTTTATTCCATGCTTTAGCAACTGAGTGATTGTAGAGGATTTTGCCTATGTTTTTGTTAGGTTTGTAAATTTCCAAGAGGTGTTGATCGGAGCTTCAGAGAGTACAACTGGGGGTGTAGAAAGAGATGAGGTCTGAGAGAGCAGGACAAATGAAGTGTTTGTTTAGGTGAGGTGAGTTAGATGTAGCTGAGGTAGAAGGAGTTGTTGGTAGAGTTCAGGCCAGTGCAGGTTTTTCAGTGCTAGGCAGTGGTGTGAGCAGTAGGGTAGATTCCCAGCAAATGTAGCAATTTTATAAGTGATTTCTATTTAAGACATAAGATTGGATTGGATGTTAGTGAGGATAGGGGCGGCATACAATAGAGTAGGAATTCAGAAGGCCTGAGAAAGAGATTGCTTAGATTAATTTGTGAGGTATTTACTATGCCTATATAGCATACCCAGTTTTTCAAGAGTCTTTTTGATTATCGGTGAAATAACAGTCCCAAATGTAAGTCCCAACAGGTTAGATGAGTAGATAAATGCAAAAATATCCCTGCAAACCAAGTAGAAGGCAGCTGTAGCAAGTAATAGTAGCCACAGAACTCCAATCAGAATGTAAAAAACTTTTAATAACGTAGCGTAAGCGCTTTCATAACATCAGTTACTTCCTCAGACGCATAAATACAGTGCATAAAGATCACTATATATATATATATATATACACCAAGGACATATAGAGAAACCAGTCATGTTCCACATACTTTCCTCCATTTTTTTAAAAACCTATAAACCAATTAAGATTTAAAGAAACAGCAGCTAAAACAACAAATGTGTATGTAAAAAAAAACATACATTAAAACACATTGGTAGATTATTCTGTCATACTATGGAAAAAAACTTATATATATATATATATATATATATATATATATATATATATATATATATATATATATATATATATATATTATATATAAAATACATACAATTTATCTTAATCAAACATAATAGTTAATCTTTGAATTCTCCTTCCTTTTAACATAGGTTTCAAGGGGACCGTATCATTCAAACCAGAGCCCCTATGGGCTTCCATGCGTAGAATCCATTTTAACTCTTGTGTTTCTGTTTTATTAATTATATCCCCTATACTAGAACTCTCCTGTATATCCCGAAACGTAAATTGATGACTGCCTTCTTCAGTTAATACATGTTTAGCTATGGCACTGTACTCACGTTTCATCCTTCAGTTAATGCATGTTTAGCTATGGCACTGTACTCACGTTTCATCCTTGTACAGTAATCATGGTCCCTTTTTGATTGTTTGTTGAATGTTTGTTGAATGTGGGATTGAATTTAAGTTGATCAATGATTGATCAATGATTGTTACACCAAGCAATTTTGTGAATGGTTCTACTGAGATAATTGTATTATTAAGGGAGATGACAGTAAAAGGATTTTTGTGTTGTTGGAGAGATTTTGGGAGGAAGAGGAGCAGCTTTGTTTTCTTAGGGTTGAGTAGGAGTTGGTCACAAGTTAGCCATTGTTCTACAGCGTGGAGTGATTCTTTCATAAAAGAAAGTAGGTGTGAGAGGTTATCAGAACAGGATATAATTGTCAAGTCATCAGCGTATTGAATTAAAGAGGGGTGAGGGCAGGCTGTGTAGAGGTTGTTTGTAAAAATTTTGAATAATAGGGGGTTCAAGAATGGAACCTTGGGGAACTCAAGTTTGAACTGAGAGGAAGGAGGAGGAGGAGGAAGATGCAGATAGCCATTTAACAGAATGGAGTCTATCGGAGAGGTAGCTAGAAAACTAACAAAGAGCAGAGTTGGAGAGATTAGTTTAGATAGAAGTAGCTTGTGAGAAACAGTGTCAAAGGCTTTAGATAGGTCAGGGAAAAGACAGGAGTCCAACTTATTGTTGTCACAAGCTTTTGCTATAGACTGAGTTAATGAGATTAGAGTAGTAGCTGTGCTGTGACAGGAGTGAAAGCCATGTTGGGTAGGGGTTAGGAGATTTTCCTGTAAAAGATAATCTAGGAGCTGCCAATGAATAAATTTTTTCAAGTATTTCTGATAGGAGAGACAGAATGGTTATAGGTCTGAAATTGTCTGTATAGTTTCCACCTTTGTGTAAGGGAGTGACATAGAATTTCTTCCAGATTTCAAGGACGATGCTTTCTTGTATTGATCTGTTAATTAATATGGAGACAAGATATGCAATAAAATTAGCAGCAAGTTTAAGGAAAAGTGGAGGTAAATTATCAGCGGAAGGTGAGCATGGTTTATGTTTGCTTAGAGAATGGGCAAACTGTACATCGGTACCCTGATTGGAGAATGAGCGTTCTCCTGCAGGGTGTTAATGTAAAAGTAACACCCGCTGAAAAACATGTCCACCACTTCACAGCAGCATATCATGCTGCCATGGAGCTCAGACTGAAAACGGAATGGCTGCCATTATTTTACGTTTGCTGAGCAGCACTTCTGCTGTTTAGCGAATGTGAAATAAAATAAAAGTAAAATAAAAAAAGTGTGTGTTTGTGTGTGAGTGTATGCGTGTGAGAGTGTGAGAGAGAGATCGGTTAAGCTACTATTTTACACTGGCTAAGCAGCGCTTCTGCTGTTTAGCAAGTATAAAATAAAAAGCGTGTGTGTGTGTGTGTGTGTGTGTGTGTGTGTGTGTGTGTGTGTGTGTGTGTGTGTGTGTGTGTGTTTGTGTGTGAGAGAGAGAGAGAGAGAGAGAGAGATAGAGACAGAGTGTGTATGAAAGTAAGAGAGAGAGATGATTGTGTGTATGTGTGTTTATGTTGCTGTCTGCATGTGTGAGTGAATGTGTGTGTGAAAGCAGAAGGGAGAGAGAGAATCTGAAGAGTGAGAGTGATTGAGCAATCCCTGACAGCGTCACATAGGATCTTTCCATACCTCTTGACTATAACTCTTGGCATAAGAAATCTGGACAGAGCCACAAATAATGGGGAAACAAAGGGCTGAAAATAGAGTCAGATTTTAAATACTGGTCATAAGCTTAGAAAGTTGCTAGAATAACAGGGATTTCATTAGCATGCATTTTTTAAGCAGAGGTGTGTGTGTGTGAGTGAGAGTGAGTGCATGAAATAACTATCAGCAGCAGCAGCAGTAAAGAAGTTTACAAACCTCTGCACCTGAAGAAATCTGGATAAAGCCTAAAATAAAGGGGGAAACAAAGGCTCTAAAATAAAAACTTAAGTATTGCTCTTATAAAATTATGAAGCTGCTAAAGTAAAGGATTTAAGTTAGCATGAATTTTCTGAAGGAAAAAAAAGTCTGAAGCTCAAATGTATAATATGTATAATATGTCATTATTTAGTAATTTCAATCTCCAGTGACTGCCAACCAAACAATTTAGGAGGAAGTGACCAAAAATAAAGTAAATAACCCAGTTATTTTTTGAATGTTATATTTTGGCTGTACCATGCTTCCTCCAACAGCATTAACATATACTACAGCGAGTTTGAAACATTAGGCGGAGGAATTATTTTACATCAAAAATATACTAAAAAAATATATAGTAATAATATATATATATATATATATATATATATATGTGTGTAGAACACAACAATTTTACAGTGAGCCCTTTCTCTAAGTGCAATAATGCCCTCCAGGGTGCGTAGTTAACACCTTTCCAGGGGGTAGAGGCCCTCCGCCTGCGTTGTCGAGCCTCATAACCCATCTGGGTAGGCATTAATTACACATTAACACACACTCTGTCTGGAATTATTGCTTGCTGAGAAGGGATCGAATAAATGCTTTAGGGGAGGTCTTAAGAATGAATGGGGGAGTGTGAGTAGATGGAGCTGGAGAAGTAGTGGAAAGGGTATTATTAACTTTTTTGTCAATTTTTGGATAGAGTCAATGAAGAAGTTAAGAAAGGTGGCAGTATGAATGGAAGAGCTGTTGGGACAAGGCTTGGGTGTAGATGGATTACCTGGGTCTAGTAGCTTGTTGTTAGAATGACAACATTTTTTGGGATTGGTGTGGAAATTATTTAGAGGTTTTTGGTAGAAATGTTTTTTTATCAAAGTTAACTTGCTTTTTGGTGAGATTATGGAGTTCCTTATACATTTGGAGATGAGTAGGGGAATTGTTTTTTTTTTTCCATTATTCCATTCACTATCTCTCTTGAACATAAGGTTGCAAGTGGGTTGTGTTAACCAGGGTGCATATTTGGATTTAATTCTAATTTTCCTAGTGGGAGCTACAGAATTTAGAATGTTTAGGAAAATGTTGTTAAATTAGGCGGCCACGGTGGTGCAGCAGTTAACGTTGATGCCTCACAGGAAGAGGTTCTCCGGTTCGATTCTCAGCTGGGGTGCCTTCTGTGCGGAGTCTGCATGTCCTCCCTGTGGTCGCGTGGGTTTCCTCCGGGTGCTACAGTTTCCTCCCACATCCCAAAGACATGCAGTAGGTGGATTGGGCACTCTAAATTGGTCCTAGGTGTGAGTGCGTGCGTGTATTCCTTCTGTGGAAGTTTGGGCACCAGGCTGTTAACTCGACACTGTAAAACTCCACTGCCAATCATGAGTGGACTGGTGATCTACTGTCTTGACCCCTTACTGGGATAAGCCGAAAGGAGATGATGATGAGGAAAATGTTGTTAAATTCTAAGACAGCATCATCGAGGGGGTGCTCATGAAGGAAGGACTAGTTTATTGAGGAGAGCAAATTGTTAAAGTTAACTGAGATGAAATTAGAGAGTTTGCAACAGTCTGTATATTGGTGGGATTTGTATAATTGGAGGGAATGTCTTTGGACAGAGGTAGGAAGGTGGTCCCTTAGGGCATCAGGCAGAGTGGAGGCATTGTTGTAAAAGTTAGGGTTGGATGTGAGGATCCGGTCAAGTGTAGTGCCAATATTGGTGCATTTATTCAGACATGTGGGAAAAGCGATAAGCTGGGAGAAACCATAGAAGTTAATGCTGGTGTTTGGAGAGTCTGTGGTTAGAGCATTCCAGTCTATGTTAACATCTCCTGGGATAAGGGTTTCATAAGAGATAGCTTGTGAGATCCAGGAGAGAAAGAATTCAAGATAGGGTAGATTGAACCCATCGCAGAACGATTTAAATAGAATAATTAAACCAGAGGGAAGAGAGCTAGGAAATGGTGGAGGAAGGATTTTAATGTACACAAACACTGAAGTTAAGGAACAGTGAGATACTACAGAAGTATGTAGATGTCAGCTAGAAACAGGTAAAGGAAGGAGTTAAGCAGGGAGACACAAATATGACAAATAAAAACCTTTAGAATGGAATGCATCTCAAAATGTATAGACATATTTAAGTAGATGGGGCTGTAGCTTGAAACTTATAGAAGAATTTAAATGGACTAGAAACCAGCTGAAGAAGTAGTTAAATAGACAGGGAAACAAGAAACATCCAAATGGATTTTAGCAGAATGAATAGAAACCTACTGAAAAAGCATCTTTAAAGAAACTGTTAAGTTTGCAAAGGTGTTTATGCAAGTCATGTCTTTAAGAGTAGTAATACTTATCTATTCATTGATTTTGTGTCTGGTATTGCTAAGAGGAAATTAGGAGTTAATTAATGGCCTGCTCCTTAAATTCCTGTTAATTTGTCTTATAGGCAGGCATAGATAGGTGGCACCTTATTAAAAGATGGGGAAAAAAAACTAAGTAACTTAGGTTCAGTTTGTAGCTTAGCAGTGGAAAATCCAGACGAGAATATAGGAGTGAGAGGACAATGCTGGTTCACCTACCCTCTGTGGAGGTATTGGTGACTCAGTGAGTGCTTGCCACAGAAGCTTGCAGACAGGAAAACTATGGCTATAGCTAGAGGCCTGGACTTGTCTTATAGAGACAGTAGCCTTGATTTGCATGTGGTGGTGACACTCACATGCTGGAGGAGGGAATAATAGGTCCTTGTGGTGACGAGGGCACCCACATCATCCATCATGTGATGGGGATAGGATCTAAATTAGTAATACCCTCATTGCTTATATTGCCAGATGTGAGTGAGGATAAACACCTCCATAGCTGGCTAAATTATGCCCCTAACTGGTTCTTGCCCCCATTATGGAGACCACCCAGTGGTAAAGAATAAATAGGATCAACAGAGATAAGAAAGTGGCTGATGTTCAGTTGACACATTGGAAAAAAAAAACATAGAAAAATAATGAGATATTCAAGAAGGGAAACAAAATGTATGATGAATAAGTAAGCAGCAGCAAGCTGAAGTATAGAAGAGGGAGAATTGGATAAGGTGCTCAGGATGTGTGACTAGGGTTTGATTCAGGTAATTATTTCGAAGCAGAGGATGTAGGACTTGTAGGAGAATGGAGGACCTTCAAAGGAAGATGTTAAAGCTAGAGATTGGAATGGGTTGGTTAGTCAAGTAAGAAAAGACAGAGAATGACTGTTGAGGAGGAAATAGGAGTGCAGCAGACAAAACTGGTTGGGACAAATGTAGGGGGAAGACAGAGTGAGGACAGAAGAACATGGGCCAACACAGAGTAAACATTCAGTGACTCAGCAACATACTGGTAATTATGACAGGAAATCTAAGGTCAGTGGAGAGAAACTGGTAATGGGACAGACAGGAAGCAATAAAGAAGACAAATAAGGAAGGTGAAGGAAGCAGCAAGGAAAAGAAATTACAAGGAAGAGTAAGCAAATTACAAGGAAGAGTAAGCAAAAGGCGTAACACCAGTAACAAGCAGTGAATGGGAGGCAGAGCCAGTGGTGGTCATGCAGGAGGCAATACTAAAGGGACAGCAGGAGGAAATTAAGACAAAAGTCACTCAGTCAAAGTAGAAGGAGGAGAGAGAGTAGGCACAGCAGGAGGTCAGGATGAAGAGTAGTGCAGTGAGTGAGAGAGTAGGCACAACAGGAGGTCAGGATGAAGAGTAGTGCAGTGAGTGAGAGAGTGGGCACAGCATGAGGTCAGGATGAAGAGTAGTGCAGTGAGTGAGAGAGTGGGCACAGCATGAGGTCAGTATGAAGAGTAGTGCAGTGAGTGAGAGAGTGGGCACAGCATGAGGTCAGGATGAAGAGTAGTGCAGTGAGTGAGAGAGTAGGCACAATAGGAGGTCAGGATGAAGAGTAGGCACAGCAGGAGGTCAGGATGAAGAGTAGTGCAGTGAGTGAGAGAGTAGGCACAACAGGAGGTCAGGATGAAGAGTAGGCACAGCAGGAGGTCAGGATAAAGAGTAGGCACAGCAGGAGGTCAGGATAAAGAGTAGTGCAGTGAGTGAGAGAGTGGGCACAGCATGAGGTCAGGATGAAGAGTAGTGCAGTGAGTGAGAGAGTGGGCACAGCATGAGGTCAGTATGAAGAGTAGTGCAGTGAGTGAGAGAGTGGGCACAGCATGAGGTCAGGATGAAGAGTAGTGCAGTGAGTGAGAGAGCAGGCACAACAGGAGGTCAGGATGAAAAGTAGGCACAGCAGGAGGTCAGGATGAAGAGTAGTGCAGAGTGAGAGAGTGGGCATAGCATGAGGTCAGGATGAAGAGTAGTGCAGTGAGTGAGAGAGTAGGCACAACAGGATGTCAGGATGAAAAGTCGGCACAACAGGAGGTCAGGCTGAAGAGTAGTGCACAGCAGGAGGTCAGGCTGAAGAGTAGTGCACAGCAGGAGGTCAGGATGAAGAGTAGTGCAGTAAGTGAGATCTCCTATGATCAGTTCTCTGAGTTGAGTATTTTTATTATAAACCGGTTGTACATCCTGGGCTCTCTGCATATATTCCCGTACTATAGGCATATCCAGGTTAAAATCCGTCCTGAAAACTAAGACCAAAGCAGTGTTCTATCACACTATGAAATGGGGTCTTTTCTTCTTCCCAAGTTTCCTTAGCTGTGCCAAGAAGCCCTCCTTGGTGCATGCTGTACAAGAGTTCAAATGGGGTAAACCCACTGAAGCTTATGACACTTGCTCTATAGTAACAGTTAGTATGGTAACAACTGGTTCCAGCTCTTCCCAGCAGTGTCAACAACTTTTCCTAGCTTTAGCTTCAGGATTTTATTGAATCTTTATGTGGATGTCAGACTGATGCCTTCAACTGTCTGGCTTTAACACAGAGGCATAACTCATACAGTACCCTTGACATAAACAGAGTACCTTGGTTAGTAATTATTTCTTTAGGGATACATACTGCAGAGAATAACAGTCCCTGTTGTCTGGCAATAGAGCATTAGCTTTGCATAATGGCACTGTGTCTGGAAATTTTTAACATAATCCATTATTTTTGTTTATTTTTATTATTTGATATAGTTTGTCTACATGGTAATCAGGTAAGCCTAATAGTATGTACTGACACCCATCTCTAGATTTTTTTCTAATGGCTGTACAGTATCCATAACATTGCATTCAAATAGCACCTCTATGATAAGCGGGGATTAAGGGACTCTCATATCCAGAATGGGGTCTAGTCTTCTGTTAGTTTGGACAAGAAATGCAGAAATATCCTATCTTTTCCATTACACCTGGCCAGTAAAATCTGGCTAGTACTCTTGCTTTAATTTTGCCCATCTCCATTTGTCCTCACATCACTTACCTATTGGCTACGTTCATTACTAGTGTCCTATAAGATTTTGGCACTAACAAATGACATATAATGTATTTCCTTTCTTAAATTACTGTATATCAGAGCTCATCTTTTAACTCAAAACATGGGTCAGAAGCGATGGGAACATCTTGTTCATTACATTCCCTTACAATAGGGCATGTGAGAACATACCAGTTTTAAAGTATCATCTTCTCCCTATGCTTTTTTAAAGCCTATCTGGCTTACATGTATATCCACTAATTCAGGGTTACTTTCTACAATGACTTACCTTGAGATAGAGTAGCTTTATCCTTCAAAAATACTGGCACTTCAGATTCTTCTATAGCTTCCCTGCTGAGGACAATTTTAAAAAATACCTTCTGCTTTATTGTCACCATCAATACAAACATCTTGAGTGTTCTCTTTTCTTTTGGAATTGCTCTTCCCTTATTTTCAAATAAGTGGATACCACAATTACACTTCTCTTTCCTTCTCTGCATTGCTCTTGCTTTACAAAGGATATCTCAGAGCAAAAGCTGTCTCCAGTTTTACTTTTTCCTTTCTTTACAGACACACATGGCTTTTACTTGAGTTCTCTGCTTGATTCTAGCATCAGCAGGCTCAGAATGTGTTAATCTCCTGCTTAGCTTGGTTTTAATATTGACTTTGTTCTGAGTATGCTCACTTAGGTGCCCTTCTTTTCTTTTTGTCTCGGTTTCTGTGCTGCACACGTCTCGTAAGCCTCTGTGCAGACTTCTGTCTTGTATTTTCTTATTTCAGAGCTTTCTGTCAGTGTGCTTTCACTTCCTATGCTGACAACTCAGACACTTTTGGTTATCTGTTGTTTTATCATTGGGTTATGTTTCTGATAACAGACATGATCCTACTAATTGTCTAGCCACAATCAAATTCTATCCCCTTTTGTAGCTTCTGTACTAATTCCCTTGTACTGGTTTTGATTCCAGACTTCTACATCAGTATCACTGTCTTATTTCTCTCATTCTTATACTAAATGGTTGCCTCTAGTTGTTGCTTTACCTCGTGTATCATCTTTCCAGACTCTATTTATGGATTCTCCCTCCTCCGACATTTTCCATAGTGTTTTAAAATGGGGAACATTTTTTTAATATTATATCTTGAGTCTCATTAAGAGTTATGGCTGCATCCTAAGTGTGGGAGGAGATATTCTCTGTCACTATGAATACTTATTAATTCTGCTTTTTTGTTGTTACTAATCATATAATTACCTACTAGGTGACCCTTGACAAATGTAATCGTGTTTCTAGAGATGATCAGAGTTTGAACCTCCTTTCTTTCTAAACAGACAAAACAGTTATATGCACACGTATGCGCAGACACACACACACACGTGCGCACGCACACACACACACACACACACACACACACACACACACACACACACACACACACACACAGAAACATCACATCCAGCCCTTACTTACGCTGTGTGTATTCCCAAATGAGTGAATGGGAGACCACTGTGTTTTTACAGTGGTCACTTTTTCTTCCTGGATTAAAATTTTGAATCATTCTGCTAAGCCAATCAGGAGTCATGAACATATTTGGGGAGAGCACATGGCTAATTAGTATTAGCAGCTCTCCTGGACTGCTACATTAGAATGCAGTTCTGTCCATGAGGCCTCCTTCTCCAGACTGAGGACCCTGTAGGGAGAAATCATCAGCAGTATACAGGTCTCTGAATCAGAAAGGCTTAGTACAACGGGGAAAACATCTGAACTAAAGCTTCATCTTCATGTTAACCCTTTATGAATCCCAGGCATGGATAGAGTAGGATACTTCCAAAGGTCCTCTTCACGTAATAACTTCCCCGTCCTAAATATATGTATCTTGCTATTAAGTCATACATCTTGTAATCATGAATTAAATAAAAACTTAAATGGAACTGCTCTATTAAAATGAAAACACTGCCTGCAGTTTTCATGTAGATGTATCCAGTACTTGCATTTTATTCATTAATTTATTTGCATTTGTTAACCAGGTACAGCGGTGATCTCAGTAGAACATTTTCAGACTCAGCACAAAAGTCCAAAACTCAAAAATAAGCCAAAAAATAAGGAAAGGAAAAGAAAAGAAAAATTTAATTTGGCAGTATTTATAGTACTGAGTAAAATCAAATACATAAAATTGATGTATCTTAAAGTAGGTCAACAATTTAAATACTACAGATTTTTAAGGTAACAGTATTAACAAAAATTTGCAAAAATTAAGGCAGTGAATGAATTAGGATTATTTCCCAAAAACAAAGTTATTTATTTATTAATGCATACAAAGCTAATGCAGAATGCATATGTGGCATCGTGTTTATTACAGCAGACAACACTGAGAGAAGAGATATTTACTGACTTATAGGCAGTACAGAGATGGAGTTCAGGGAGTGTATAGAAATTAGTTTTAGTGGGGGAGGTTAGACAATGGTGTTAAGAGGGGCAAATGTAAGTAGTATGGTGTATTTCCATATTTTAGTTAACAAGTGAATCCTTTTCAGCTCTGAACAGAAATTATAATATCATAGACTTCAAGATTTGTGGCTTGAGTAGGGAGGGAGATTACTGTAATCGGTTGTAGAGAAAGCACTTACAGGTAGTAGCCTTCTAGAGGTCCCTTTTTAAGCCTTTGGAAAGGATGTATAGAAGTTAGCATCAATTACTGAGAGAGGATGGGATTCCTACAGTCTGAGGATAAGTAAGGCAAAGATATCATTGTCATTGGTAAGTCTGTTTATGTGGTTTGAAGAGAGAGTTTTGGGGTTTTGGGAATGGCCATTTACTATGCTGGCACACAAGAGAATACCTTTGCACTGATTAACATAAGTAGCATGTAATGGAAGAATATTAAAGATGATTATTTCAGCAATTCCTTTACTGTTATTGCATACTTTTCATGCCATCTGCTAGCCATATTCAAATAAGTGGCTTTACAGCATCACAGTGACATATGCTGTCAATTATTCACAAGTTGTATGAAGTAAAAGTGTTCATTTAATCCAGAGGAGCTATGGAAAGGGCACCAATACACTTTCCTTTGTAAGAGTGTGCTAGTATGTTCTGGTTAGTTGGCATTTATAATTTAAGTCCCAATAAAATGGAATGATTAATCTCCATATTTTTTGTATATATGTAATGACAGAGTATTTCTTTTGGAGGTGGTATGTGTAGTAGCTTTACTATCTTTTGGAGGTGGTCTGTGTAGTAGCTTTACTATCTTTTGGAGGTGGTCTATGTAGTAGCTTTACTATCTTTTGGAGGTGGTCTGTGTAGTAGCTTTACTAACTTTTGGAGGTGGTCTGTGTAGTAGCTTTACTAACTTTTGGAGGTGGTCTGTGTAGTAGCTTTACTATCTTTTGGAGGTTTTCTGTGTAGTAGCTTTACTATCTTTTGGAGGTGGTCTGTGTAGTAGCTTTACTATCTTTTGGAGGTGGTCTGTGTAGTAGCTTTACTATCTTTTGGAGGTGGTCTGTGTAGTAGCTTTACTAACTTTTGGAGGTGGTCTGTGTAGTAGCTTTACTATCTTTTGGAGGTTTTCTGTGTAGTAGCTTTACTATCTTTTGGAGGTGGTCTGTGTAGTAGCTTTACTATCTTTTGGAGGTGGTCTGTGTAGCTTTGCTAAACACTCTCATATCCTTGATTTAAACTTCCTCTCCATTTTTTCCACACATCATGCACAACACCTACCTGTAACTGCATAAACTTGAAATGCCACCACATACAATGTACCGTCTTTGTATGATGAAGGTTTACTGATACATGCTTACAAGTACTTTTCTTACATTGCTGAGTTCTGTTAGATTGACTGCCCAGCTGAACTTAAAAGAATGAGAATATACAAACTGTTTTTTGAAATTTGGAATTCTTCTTCTGCTAAACTGTCTATATCAACCAGGAACATTATTTAATTTGGCTTTCATTCATACCTCTCAACCTCTTAGAGCAAAAAATCTGGACAAAGCCCTAAGTAATGGGGGTACAAAGGCTCAAAAATATGGACAATTTTTAAATATTGCTCTTACAAACATAGCAAGTAGATATAATAACAGGTTTTACATTAGTGTGAATTTTCTGAAAGGTATGAAGTCTGAAACTCAAATGTCTGTCATTATTTCCTGATTTAAATCTTCAATACTTTGCCAATGATTTGCTAAAAACACAATTGTATGAAAAATGGACCAAAAATATGAGGCAAAAAGCTGGACATTCTGCAAATATCTGTACAGTATTGAGAATGGTCTGATAATGAAGAATGTCCCAGATTCTCCAAGGGTCAGCTATATAACCATTCACAAATCATATCCAGCCCTTGCATTTATTGGGATCATGAGCTATGCTCAGAGTTTCTCAGTCTGAACTGTCGTAACTTCTTTAAATATGCCCTGTTTTAGATAGTTCATTAGTCATTGTGTCAGCAACATACACCTGAGCCTCGCCATACATATGCTTTTTCACTTACTAAATGCATTTTAATAGCTCAGTTAATTCTGCCTATTATGTTAAAATATAGATCAATGTATATTCTCTTTACAAAATTCTGACTTACTTCATAGGCCAGGTGACTCCAAGCAAGTCACTGTACAGAATGTTATTTGTAGTGGGTGGATGGCAAGCAGTAAAGCCAAAAATGATTTTCTATCACCCTAGTTTTTGTATAGGGTGTTTTTTTTTATCTTGAGACCAATATTATTTCCTCAATAACATTAGCTATAAGAATGGAATTTGATGAGAAAAGGAAATGAATATAAACAATAAACATTCACATATCGCGGTCAGATAATCACTTATGATACTTCAAATTGCCTAGCATTCATCTTTAAATCCTGCTATTATGCCAGTCTAATTCCACATACTAGTCGTCCTTCATCCCATTCCATTTCCAAATAACTACACTTTTCACTAGTTAGTCTTGTGTTCTGGAAATATCCATCTTACTATCCTTTATTATCTGTAGAGCTAAATGTCTACCCCTACCTCGCTGAATGTATTTGTTTAACTTACCCAGCCCAGTAATGTTTCTATGTTTTTTATTTTAAATGCAATTTATTTTTTCCCTTGTTTTCCTCTGTACTTGTTTTCCATCTTTCTTACATACTTAACTGTCTTTGAGTGTATTTGCATCTTTCTTCTTCAGTGGATTAAATGGTATTATCAGTAGTGGCAAATCTCTCAAGTATCTACATTAAAACAGTGATCTGCACATGCTGAAGGGATTTGTGCATGTGATGGTTTTTATGTATCACTGTGCCCTTCTATGTGTCTGGGTATGAGTCCTGAGGCACAATACTAGGTATGGAGTACACTGACAGGATGGTAATAAGTGATAAAAAGGATTGCTTCATACGGGTGGATTCAGGTAGGCAGCGTCCACAGGATGCTGTTTCATTCGGTCGATATGTAAATTTGTGAAGCGAGGATTTTGCATTGTTTCTTTCTTCACTTGGAACCATAGCCATAACTATGGCAGGGTGACAGGCACAGCTTCCATGGGTGCAATCATTTGGGGGGGTACAATCAGCAGTTGCCGTGGGGCATGAGTGCAGTCCAGCATTTACATAAGAAGGTACAGATGATACAGTAGCTTATTTAATGAATGTTGATACTGTAGTCACAGAGCTCAGTGTGTTAGTAAGTGCAGCAAGCAGTTTTTCTACAGTTACAGTACATTCTTTGGAATGACAAGACCTTTTACTTATTTATTTATTTATGTATTTATTTGTTTGTTTGTTTGTTTGTTTTGGATTGAGGGGAAGTGGTAAACTGCAAAGGGCACCAGATGACCTAGCTACAATCTGCTTTGGACTGCCCATTTTAACTCTGTAAACACTTCTTTCTTTGCTTGTTATTTGACACACTTGATATTGCATATGTTAAGTTATATTACAGCTTTACTTCAAGCTTAGTTGCTTTTTCATGTTTGAATTCTTAACACTCTATCTCCTTGACTTAAATTTTATTCTCCTTTACTTTGTAAGCTGTCTCTCTCCCTATAAGTATATATATATATATATATATATATATATATATATATATATATATATATTTATATGTGTTAATTTTCATGGATCTTTCTTTCTTCCTGGGCCTCCTCTGAAAATGGGCTTCTACCTAGTCAGTCCTTTAAATTTTATATATATATATATATATATATATATATATATATATATGTATAGGTGCATGTGTGTGTGTATATATATATATATATATATATATGTATATATATATATATATATATATATATATATATATATGTGTATACTGTATGTATGTATGTATATATATATATATATATATATATATATATATATATATATATATATATATATATACACACACACACACACACACACACACACACACACACACACACACATTGTGTGTTTATGTGTATGAGTATCTCCCTCGCCTACCCCCATCCCTTTCTGTAAGACCTATCTGCTTTTGTCTGCCTCTCCATAACTGGAATTAGAGTATGCATGACCTACAAAAATAAGCTCATCTTCACTGAAGTTGTCACAAAACATTTTCTCATAACTGTTCAAGATGACCTGGTTTTCCACAAATACTGCATTATAATGCTGCACAGGTTTTTCTTGTGTCTCACTTGACCATATTTAAATAGTTTTCTACAACCAAACCTAATTTTTTATCTAAAATCTGATAGGTAAATGTTGTAGTTGAACCTTCAAATGTATTTGAATTAGTTTTCCATCCATATGTCCTCAAATGATCACTGTTAAAACAAGAGTTAATTAAGTAACATATTTGTCTGTAATTTTTTTAATTTCGTAAAATAATTCCCCTTCCACAGTAGTGCTTACATAACATACATGGCAATACATTCATGTCTGTCTTCTTATGTGATGTTATCATTATGCATCAATGATCTCATACAGCACAGACAACCATCCATGAATGAGTAAACACAGTGTTGGATAACTCTCTCTCCACCCTCTTTTCTGCTTCCTATCCTCCTTGTTGACTGCATAATTGTGTTCTGTTTAAGCATGTTCCTCCTCTGTAATCCTATAAAACTTCCTAATCCTTTCCTAACTTTTCTACAACCTGTCCTTTCCGCCTCTATATTACCCGATCGAAAGTTTAGGTTAGCGAATACCTAAACGCCGACCTGGTAATATCGAAAAATTAAAACAACGAACTGACGATTTAACTTAGGGAATAAATTCCCTCAGCCGCAAAAAAAAAAAAAAAAAAAATTAAACCAAAATAAAGTGCCCCCCCCCACACACACACACACACACGCACACCCTAACTAAATATATCAATTCTGAGATCCCTCTACAGTGAGGAAAGAGTCAAAATCCGCATGGAGGCCAAGGGAATTCTTTCCCTGTGTTAAATCGTCCGTTCGCAGTTTGTTGCTTTCGCTATTACCAGATCGACGTTTAGGTATTCACTAACTTAAACATTCGATCAAGTAATAGGAACCCGTCCTTTCCAACCTCTTCAGTCTGTACTCCTTAATTATTCTTCCTATAATATCCAAATTTCTAATTTTGTATCCTATTTTTATCTTGTATTCCTTTTTATCAGTTTGCATTTTTAACTGTATGTCTTAAACATTTTCTTCATGCTCCTTAATACTAATTTGTCATTCCTCATCACTCTGCATCTTGTACACCAAACAGATAAATCCAGGCTACTATCACTTTTCTAACGAAAAACAGAACAAATGAAGCAGCAAAACTGGATTGAAAATTTTCTTTTCTAGATTCTGGTACCTCGGCCTTCGCCTTCACATGGAATAACAGTGTTCTACATAAACCAGTATAAATACACACCTCACTTAGTCAATCATATCAATTAAACAATTAATCAATTACATATGAATATATTGCATTTTAAAGAAATACATACAAAATACATAAAATAAATAATATTTCAGTGTTGTGCATGTTTTATGTTGTCTGTATTCTGTGTCCTTTTGTCTCGTGTAGTGATACTATTAGGGAAAATGTTTTAAGTAACGTAATATGTACGGTTAGAGATATGGGCAGGGGTAAGATTAGGATTACTGTAAGGATTAGCACACATGAATAAAACCATGCAAGGGTGGGAGATAGAGATTTAGATACAGATATTTCTTGTGATCCTCATATTTAGATTTGTAATTGTTTTTCCAAATTAGTGATGCCAGTATTGTGTTAGAAACAAAGCAAAAATCAGGCTTTAGTCTTTGTCATAATGTTGTGTAATGAATTCTGTAAATGAAGTTTTGAATCATTCTGAACTGTAGATAACTATTAAATCAAATTATGACACCATGAAAAAAAACCTGTCAAAATAACTTTTCGCAAATCTCAGAGGTAAGTTTTTTTTTTGGGGGGGGGGGCAAGCAACCCCACCCCATAGTGGAAAAAACCACCACACCCAGAAACTTATGTATACCTACTTTGAGATCACACAACACTGGAGAAGAGAGAAAACTCTACTATTACTGAAAGCTGCTTGGGCAGTATTCCCCCATATGTACTGGCATTCAAACACTTGGCTGTTAATAGGTAAACATGCTCTCTGGAGCTTGGGGTCTGTAGTCATCTATACTTCCCCCAACCCACTTCCCCAAATACAGTTTCTTTACCTTTTCTCCAATGGATTAAGTGAGAAATTCCTAGGTTAAAAGGGTTTATGTCATACTATCGAGTTTTGTAAACTCAAAATTCATGTGATTGAAAACTTGAATGTAAAAACAAAATCTATTTTTTGCAGGTGGGCTTTCCCCCTGCACCCCCCACATACCGCACGCAAATTATATATACTACATTGGGAAAAGGGTAAATTCCCTATTAAAGCATGTCCATGTAGATCGTGGTGCAGTGGGGATCGAGGAATTTGCCCTTTTCACCACTGTAGTATGATCTCAGAGTCGATATATATAATTTGAGAGGGTGTAGTGGGCTTTCCCCCCCTGTAAATCCGATAAAACATATTGCACAAGACATGTCTTCATTAACAATCTGCCATATTATTCACAGAGTTTTACTTGGTAACCTGTGCTCAACAAATGCCCTTTCTCTCCATAGTTGTAAGGATACCAAAGTCAGACCAAGACAGTTTTTACAGTCATAATATAACTCAGTAATTCAAACAGAAACAGTTGCTACAACTTCTTCTTGCTATGGGCACTGAACTAAAATATAGTCCACTTCACACTCATCACAAGCATAAAGTTCTGACAGTCATAAAGTCTTATGCTAACAGAAATAATTTGTTATAGCCCAACTGCTGGATCTGTGAACAACACTTATACATAGCTGACATTTCTCAGCCTTGGCTAAAGACAGGTGATAAGTTGCCTCTCTCCATAAACTTATTTTGCTAGTGCTTGAGCCCCTGTAGGCAACCATAACTGAGAGGCTGAACTTTGTCTTATTGACAAATAGGTTCCTGTCATACATGAAATCTACTTATGTAAGACCAGCAAGAATGGATCAGAATGGTCCACATCTTCTTATCTACCTAACTGAAGATGGCTTAAAGTTAATCATTAGAGAAACATTTACCCCACAGCTAATATTTACTGATGGGGTCTACTAGATACAAATGTCTATTCTGCCAGAAGGAAGAACATTACTATAGCTGATGCTTTCAACAAGAATCGGCACCGTTACACAGAATCACTTACAAAATACCTTAGATCACTATACCTGATTCTCCCACAGGATACAATCCTTAGGTTAATAAGGACACCTTAAGTGGTACTGCATTCTAAAACACACCCTCCACAGATTCTTAATCAACTGTGCACCTACTCTTTTTCAGTGATCTCTGTACCATACCATCCATTTTTTCCATCAAGGGCACCAAGATTCCTGGCTTTTTATATATATTCAGAACCTTTAGGCTAAACACAAGTCTTCCCTATAATATTATTTATCCTGCACTGATTTGAACCTATATTATACATTAGAAAGACTGCAATATAGCTTTAAATTTCTATAGCTTTTAATTTCAGTATCCTCTCCTCACTTCTGGAAGGACACTTCCCACTAGTTACAACACATATTAAATACAGCCATGCCCCTTGGATGAATACAAATTTGAACTATTTCCAGTGCTGCTGTAGTACTTAATTACATCATGTCTCCTAGCTTTACAGGACAGTATTTATTTATTATTTATTTATTTATTGACATTTGTTGACCGGGAAAGTCCACTGGGTCAGTGACCCATTTTCAGTGGAGGCCTGGGGAGAAAAGCTCCATACAATCACATAAATGTTTACATAACATCAGCTTAACTGTGAAAGTCATGAAAGTTTTTACACAATACAAACTGAAGTAGATATACAAGACAAGTACATATTATAGAGGTATACAATACAAGAAAAGAAACACACGTGTTAGATTTTGTAGTAATTCTGTTTGTATATTCTCATAAGTAAGAGTATTGTTTAATCAATTTGGTTTATTCAGCCACAGAAATAAAGAAAGCAAGAGAGATTGGATACAAAGACAGATAGTGTAAATTGAAACTATATTAAGTTAGTAGAAGTATTTGTAGTGTATAGTGGCCAAAACATTTAAGGTGGTTTAATTATATGACTACAAGAACAGACAAGGTTATTGAAATAGTGTTCTTTTAGTGCAAATTTAAATGTTGTTAAAGAGTCTAGTTGAGAAAGAGAGAGAGAGGAAGTGCATTCCAAAGTTTGGCAAGGGCATGTGAATAGAGACATTGTCCAGCTCTTTTGTTGGGTTTAGTTATGGTTAAGAGTTGTTTGTTAGAGGACCTAAGATGCCGAGTAGGAGTGTGTGTTAGTATTATAGTTTAAAGGGATGGGCAGAAGTTTGGATTATTTAGTAGTTTGTGGGTGAGAGTAAGTTGGAAGTAACGTAGGTAATGAGACAACTCAAACCAATTTATGGATTTAATGGCCAGGCAATGATGTGTGCGAGTTGGCATGTTGGAGACAAGGCCATTTTATAGTAGTACAACTGCAGTTTGTTCAGGAGAGATGTGTGTAGGTTAGTGAAAATGGGGCAACCACAGAGGAGGGAGGGTAGAAGTAAACCATTAGGTAGTTTCAACTTACTGGACTTGTCCAAATAGAGTTTATGCCTATAGAGTTTGCCAAGCTTAAAATGGGTCTTTTTTGATTGAGTTGAGTATGTGATACTCAAAGCATAGCTTGTCATCAATTGTGATGCCGAGTAGTTTGTCTGTTTTTACAATTTCAATTTCTGTATTGTTTTGAGAGAATATTTTAAAGTCTAGAGTTAGAGGTTTGGCTGTGAAGAGTAAAAGTTTTGATTTTTTGGGATTAAGTGTGGTTTCCCTGCACTTGAGCTCTAAGACCAGCATTTTTGCATTAAGAGGGTTTTCTGACTGCACTTTTGTGGCAGAAGTGTGCTGTAGCAAACCTACCTGAGCTGGGGGCTGCTGGCTGAAAACCTATTGTGTGTGCTTCTGATTAGTCTGTAGGTCTTGTTGTTTTAAAACTTGTTTTTCTCATTCTGCATAACCCCAGTGTTTGCACTAGGCTGCTCTCCATGCAGCAGTGGTTATCAGTGTCCTATCATGTTAAACTTTCTTTTAGAATAACTATTTCTGCAACCTTTCCCAGTCCCCCTGATGCTCTAGGAGCATCTGTTGAGTGCTGAGCAGCATCATCATGTTGGATAGTTGCAGTTCACACTGAGTACAACACCAATTCTTCATCCGTACACTATCATCCCAGTTCAGTTAAATCTCCCCACATTTCTCCCTGTTTAAGCCCATAGTAAAAAGTCAGAAACCATGGCTAGGCACTTTCCTGCTGTCTCTGAAGCCAGCCTGGTGGACATTGGCATTCTGAGGCAATGTAGCAATTGTCTCATATACACTGACAACCACTTAATGCTGAAACAAGTAAGCACAGTATGTGAAAGATGATGTTATAGTATGAAAATTGAGACATGACTTTCACATACTGACAAACTGAATGGCAAACAAGTTGTCAGCACACATCATTTCCCTCATTTAATAAGATCACACATAAACCCACATACTCACAAGTAACTTACCAAAACCTCAGAGGCATCCTGTACGCTGCCCTCAGAAACCACGTGCAAACAAAACCAAGTTAACACCAACCACTAGACATAAAAATACACATCACAATCTCTCCTCGAGCAAGCCTGTAAGGCGAAACACCACACATTCAAACATCTTCATCATAGGAGACTCCATAGGGAGACATACAGATGCCCCCCCTTCACCGGGTTAGATAAAATTAGGATTACATTCAGTTGCCTGTTAGGGGCAGGATTTGCCAGATCACACAGTCAGGTCACTCAACCAGAAGTGCCAGTATGACTCAGTCATAGTCCATGTGGGTGTGAATGACCTGAGACATACCTCCCTGGAATATATGAAGAGAGACATGGTGAAACTCTGTGAATATGGGTTGCAGGCTGGTATGAGCCTCTCATTGAGCAGCATTCTACCCTCACCAAGAATGATACGGCATTACAAACAGAAAATGACTGACTTCAAGGGGAGCCAGTATTTTCAGCCTGGGACAACATGATTGACAGATCATGCTGTTTTGCCAGAGATGGTCTACACCTGTCACCACTAGGCTTTCAAATACTGGCCAAGACATTAGCCATCCCCCCAGTTCCTTTTTTAAACAGTGCCAAATCAACAGACCTACCAATGTAACAAATACTTCTAATACCAGGCTGAAGGTACTGCTGCTCAATTATTGGAGTCTTAACAAGAAACTGCACTCCCTGGAAGCTCTCCTTGCCCTGGAGAATGCTGATATCTGTGTACAGTGACATGATTCAAGGTTGCAGAAAGCACCCCAGTAGTGCAAGGTTACAATGCCTATCAGACATGCTGACCACCCTCTAAAAAGAAAAAAATGAAAGGAGGAGGTGTTTTCATTTACATTAAAGCAATCACATCTCTAGATTGGTCAAGCAGGATGACTCACTTGAGCTACTCTGTGTTCTGCTGACCATAGGCTAAATCCCTTACCATATCATCCCAGCCATGAACCATGAAAACCAATTCTCATTCCTGAAATTACTAAAATCAAGTATCATTCAGTCAAACACATTACTCATGGGTGATTTTAACTACCCCTCCATAAATTGGGGAACATATACAACCACTAACATGCAAGCTCATATATTCCTATACTTTGTCAGTACAAATGCTGTGGAACACTTGGTCTGCACTCCAACTAGGGTTCTCAAATATCTTTGATATAGTACTCACAAACATGGAGGAACATTGCAAGCCACCACCCCACCACCCCCAGCATAATGTCTTAATTGGTAAGATCAGATCATAAATCAGTCTCCCTCCGGACACTCCCCATAAAATGCCCCCTACCATTCCTTTGCCTGTTATCACAAAAGAACAGGTCACCATTGCACTCTCTAAAGCTAGAAACATGGCATCAATGGGCCCTGATGGAACTCCAGCATGCTTATTAGCTTGAAACATGACCTAGCAGACCCACTCAGATCTCTATTTAACCATAGCCTAAAGACAGGCTTTGTCCCAGTACACTGAAGGACAGCAACAATCAGACCTTTGCACAATGAGGGACCATTAACTGACCCAGGAAACTACCAACCCATAAGTCTGACTAGCCTCATATGCAAGGCTATGGAAAGGATAATCATGGACCTGATTATCAAAAATATAGGAACTCTCCAGATTCTAGACCCAACCCAGTTCGGCCTCATCGAGGGCAGGTCCTGCCTGCTCAATCTGGTGGACTTCTTTGAGAAGGTCACCAAGACCATGTATGAGGGTAAAACAGTGCATAGCACCTACCTTGGACTGGCCAAGGCATTTGACACAATATCCCACTCAGGCATTATAGATACACACAAACTGGGCATAAACCTCTATGTCACCAGATGGATAGAGAAATGGCTCACAGATAGAATACATGTTAGAGTGGGAAAATCCACATCCAGCAAGAGGCCAGTCACCAGTGGAGCATGGCTAAATGCTAGGCCCCCTCCAGTTTGGACTATACTTCTCAGATGTCAATGCAAATGTAGATGGCCTTTGGCTGACCAAGTTTGCTGATGACTGCAATTTGGGGGCAATCACTGACTCCCCAAATGATTTTTTTTATATCCTACAGAATGGTCTGTCACAGACTAATGATTGGTGTCAGAGCCATTGTCTCAAAATAAATGTGAAGAAATGCATAGTAATAACAATACCATTTGGGAAATCAAATACCCCTGCAAATTACAACATTGATAGCACACACACACCCAACAGTGGACCCAGTGATTAGGGAACTGGGTACTCAAGATAGATAGTAATCTGAACTTTGACCACCATGTGTCCACAGTGGTGAGGAAATCCTTCTGTTTAGCTCAGCTTATAAGTAAAGGCATGGCATCCAAATTTAAAGATATCATAGTACCACTGTACTCATCCCTCATCAGACCAATAATAAAGTACAATGCACCCTTTGACATGTACCTAGCTGGGCACCTGCAGTTGAAGCATCCTCACAGGTTTCTCACCAAAAAATAATACAGGGTATAACCGACATGTCATATGGGGATGTATGACTAAATTCTCTTTCACTGTATTCAGTTTCCTACCAATTGCTGAGGGGTGATCTGTGTCTGACCTACAAGGTAGTCTCACTTAGCTCTGCTCTCATGGAAATATTGCATATTCACAAAACTAACTGCACGAGGGTTACACACTCCAAAGATTTAAAACTGATCTCTGGCAAGAACAGATTATGCTGGAGAGACAGAGACATGTGCCAGAGATTTCCCTTCTTCTGGATTAGGCTTCTTATTCATGTGAAGCAAAGCCCTTACCTGACCATCTTCAAGCACAGTTGAGATTGATGGATGGGAAATCATAAATTCACTCATGGGGTGGCACCCAGTCTGTAAAAAAATAGTCAAAACCCTGCTTGCTGACCCTTGTTATCTTTCCCCCGAGTAAAACTGGCTATGCTTGTAAGGGCTCTTGAGACATTAGCCTAGTAAGCTCCTGTGAACCTATGAACCTATGAAAACAAATTCAGGTTAAACAAAAAGCAAGAAACATCTTTAAAATCCTTAACATTTGTGCCACATGGTAGCATTGTAGTTAATCTAGAAACCAGTGCAAACACATTTGACAAACCAGGGCTCCCTTTGTTAATATTAATGTTTTTCTAAAGAATCCCTGTGGGCTCAAGTGGAACATAGACTGATGTGCCTTTTGACTGGAAGCTTCCATTAATTAAACATAATAACCATATTCTCTCTTATTATGTAGAAATAAACATCATAGTCATTCACCATTTCAAAATGACATTATTTAGCTGGAAGCTTACCTAAAAGATGATACCTTTCCCCCAGGAAATGAATAAATGTTGTACAGCAGTAACCAGCTTTGGTCAGCCTGGTGGCTCCAGTTAAGCCATCTCTGCCGTATAGCTCCCCTTTTAAGGTTTAGTCCTGATTCTGTTCTTTACAGGGTCTGCTTGTTCTCTTTATGTCCTTTTGGATTTTCACTGGGTTTAAACATGCTGGTTGGCTGTATACTCTGAAGTGTGCAAATATATTTAATTTATCCTTATTGCCCCTTTGACACGGCAGAAAAGAGTCATTGATGACCAGGTCACTTACCTTGTTAATAGGCAAGTACGTGGACTTGTAACAAAGTTCTTTAAATTCTGTGACATCCTCACTGAAGGTCCACATAAGCATATTATTAACCTATAGCTACCCAGTGGCACCTACCCATATTTTTTGTGAAAGTCATTCACTGTCTTTCCCTTTCAAAGCTGGATAATTATAATCTGCTGTCTTCCCACCCTATCATTAGTCTCCTCCTTCTACTGTGTAAGCTTCTGGAGAATCTGTCACATCACAGCTGACCTCCCACCTAAACACATGCAGTCTCCTAAAGTTAAATAACATGACGTCAGAAAGAGTCACAATACATTGAGGTGCACTGTTCTGATATGGACAATGATCATCTTATCTGGATAATTTTCATTGACTTTACAAGATTTCACTACTAGCCTACAGCATTACTAATGCCAAGAGTTTACTCATTATAAACTTACTTCCTCAGTATTAAATTGGATGAGCATTAAACCGAGTAACCAGCTCTGTAGCATCAAGGGATAAAGGCTTGACTATGTCTCAGGTGTCCTTAGTTCACTTGGTGGTTTGTGTGCCTGTAGGAACTTGCTGGAAAGCATGGGAATGAGTGATGAATGTTGGCATGATCATTGGGGGTTGAGGGGAGGAACCACCTAGGGGAATTATCAGTTGGCCAAATTTGTGTTACCATAGTGCATTCTCATACAGCAAGGGAAAACTAACTTGCGGAGGCACAATTTCCCTTTGGAGGTAGTGAATGTGGGTCTAACAAGCTGCCAGTGAAGAGAGGGTGCTCCCATAAGGAGATGGTAGGCTGGTAGCTGTCACCTAGGACCAGCAAGCTGGCCTGCTCCATACTGTCTGACTCTCATCAGGGAATGGAAGGCTGATGGAAGTTCCTAGGCAGGAAGGAAGTAACGGGTCTTAGTGCTCTCACTTAGCTACAGAATATCAAACTCCCATTCCACCAGAAAGAATGGACAAATTGGGTGACTATAGAGGAGTCACTGGACAAGGACCTGGAGGGAGCACAAAAATAGCATTTATGTGACTAAACATTCCTTCAAAGTCCACGTAACAGCTCCCTTATTCACTCACAGCAGATTACACAGATGTTCCTCAGAGATCTGTCCTGAGTCAGCTGCTTTTCACTAATTTTATACATATCTTTAGCACTACCCTTCCCAGCATAACTGCCTATTTTTACACTGATGAGTTAGCAATGTGGATCTCTAATGTATCACCAGAAAACATCAGCTCATTTCTTACTGGCTACTTTAACATGGTCCACATTTGGTTCTGTTCCATGGAACGTTGCCTTAATATTAAATAAAATAAAGCCATGATGTTGAGAACTGACACGCAACTTTCTTACATACCTGAGATTGGTTGTAACCTCCCCTCTAGGAGACTGTCTGTACTCAGTCTATTATTTGTAACATCTTTGTTTCTGTCTTGATTGTCAGTTTACCTTTGAAACCCATAGTGATACTATGGCTGCCAAACTTAAGGTGATGTTAGCGACAGCCACAGAATTGCACATTTGGTATCTCACAAAGCCAGAAACATCACTGGGAAGGGAGTATTTATGTCTGTCATAGAATATGGCATTCCATTGGTTACCGCTTGTGCTTATCCTGACTGCAGCGTACAGCACCCTTCAAGTCATCTTAAATAAGGTCCACAAGTTTATGGTGCAATCTCCCTACTCGGCACACCATTGAAGTACACTTTCTAGAGCTAAAATCCTATCCACAGCACACAGAAGTAATAGTGCCTCCTCATCTCCTTTTATATACAAAGTTCTGTTCCTTAAAATACTGTCCCATTATGGGATCCATTCTGTAGAACAACATCTCACTTTGTATCATAAGCTTATGTACCTCCAGTCCTTTTACCTCACTAGCCTATAATCCTACAATAAATGCATCACCAATGTCTTTTGTTACTGGGCTTAAATTTTGTGGATCTCTCTGTTCTTGACAGTAGAAATCTAACCTAGTATATATTTTTTAAGTTTATATCAAGTCTGACCATCCATCATTCTACCCAGTACAGGGAGAGCATTTGAGAGGGCTAATCAGCTTAGTTTCTGCTACTCCTTTCTCTCTTTCCTTTCTTTCCAAAAAAAAAAAAAAAAATATCTGCTTTTACTGTATTTGTGTTTTTTCCTACTTTATTTTGCTTTTGCATTATCTTAAAAGTACTCAATTGTATTTATTACTGCTTGGTGTAACTCATTGTAAGCCTTTTAGTTTAAGCACCTGGGCTTCAGACCAGTTTTACATTAACAAGGTTTGTGGTCTGCACTGTGGTGGCAGGACAGGTAGCTTACATCCTTCTAAGTTGGGAACTGCTGATTGAGGGCTCAGTGTCTGTTATTCTAAAAGTGTATTAATTCTGGTTTAAGCACTTGGGCTTGAGGCCAGTTATTTTACATTAAGAGGGTTCGTGTTCTGCACTCTTGTGGGAGGAGAGGCTGGACTCTGTCCTTCTGAGCTGGGAATTTCTGGTTAAAGCTTATAGTGCCTGCATATTTGAACTACTTCTTACTGAAATTGGTACACCTTGTTTGGTGTAGCATAGACTAGATCCAGGCCTGCTAAATCTAGCTTTGTTTGTATAACTTGAGCACTAATCCAGGCATTCTTTAAAGTATTCAGTTGTATTTATTACTGCTGGTAGTAACTTGATTAAAGTGTAGCTATCATTTCTAAGTCTTTTGGATTAAGGACTTGGGCTTCAGACCAGTTGTTTTACATTAGAAAGGTTTGTGGCCTGCACTGTGGTGGCAGGACAGGTAGCTTACATCCTTCTAAGTTGGGAACTGCTGATTGAGAGCTCAGTGTCTGTTATTCTAAAAGTGTATTAGTTCTGGTTTAAGCACTTGGGCTTCAGGCCAGTTATTTTACGTTAAGAAGGATTGCGGTCTGCATTCTTGTGGGAGGAGAGGCTGGACTCTGCCCTTCTGAGCAGGGAATTTCTGGTTAAAGGCTTATAGTGCCTGCATATTCTAACTGTTTCTTACTAAAATTGGTACACCTTGTTTGCTGTAGCATAGACTAGATCCAGGCTTGCTGAATCTAGCTTTATTTGTATGCTTATTGTTTGTTTATTTCCCTGAAACGCTAATTCCACCTAAAACGCAGCCTTTTAGCACTTCTGTGGATCCCTAGTGATATCTGCATTGCTTACTGTACTTATTTCTTTGTTTCACTTGAAAGAAAGTTACTGTTTGTCATTTTTGCATTTAATTTACCTGTAACACATTGCATTTAAGTTACCTGGCACTTGCTCACTAAAGCAATTATATAAGTTATCTCTAAAAAATTAAAAGCACTACACCCTCACAAACTCCCCTTGAGTACCTTGTTCCCCATTGGCCCTTTTTTCAATTATAAAGGAATTCCCAATACTATTCTAGCATGTCCAAAGGTCAGTTGTCAATCTCCTCTCCAGTCCAGCTGGTGAATTTGGGAATCTTGAGGCAATGTTACAACTGCCTCATGTACACAGACAACCCTCTCCTCCTCCCAACAAATTCCAACACATGTGAGAGATGCAACCATATAGCCAAACTGGAGGCTAAGCTCTCTCAACTCAGTACTGGCGTAACTAGTCAGGAGGAGAAGGAAACCACACTCACTACAATTCCAGTCTCACATAGATCTACCATGACAACAAACCAAACACATAAACACACAAAAACATACTCGGATGCTCTAAATAAAAATCTGCCTAAGCAGCAGAGACCTCCAAAGCAGACACCCAAGCAACCGCTACCCCAAAACAAAACACATGCAACACATAGCTCACAAAGCCAGTGTGCCGAACAGTCACAGCCCTTAAGGCTAAACAACACACCTGATACACTTGTAATAGGTGACTCTATCGTCAGGCACACTGACGTACCACTCACCAGGCTGAACAACGAGAAGGTCACGGTGAGCTGCCTGTCGGGCGCTAGGATCCGTCACATAACACAAGCACTCAGGTCACTCCAAGGCAAGTACAAATATGACTCAGTCATTGTCCATGCTGGTGTGAATGACCTGAGACGTACCTCCCTGGACTACATGAAAAGAGATATAGAGGAGCTCTCTGAGCATGTAGCCCAGGCCGGTATGACCCTGACCTTGAGTAGCATCTTACCCTCACCAAGAATGATGCCACAATATAAAGACAAGATGATCAATTTCAACAATTGGCTTAAGTGTTGGTGTCATTCAAAGGGGATCCAATGCCTGTCAGCCTGGGATGACATGCTCGACAAGCCACGATGCTTCGCTAGGGACGGCTTGCACCTGTCACCCCTGGGCTTTCGGATATTGGCAAAGGCTCTTGCTACCCCCATAGTGCCTTTTTTAGGCAAGGCTCAAAAGACAAACCCACCTCCATAGGTATCACAAGGGATAAGAAACTAAGAGTAATGCTACTCAACGCCAGAAGTCTAAACCTCAAGATGCACGCACTCGAAACTATCCTTAGCATGGAGAACATCGATATCTGTGCAGTAACAGAAACCTGGTTCAAGGCTCCCGATAGCAACCCAGCACTACCAGGTTATACCTCATACCATGCTTTTCGGCCCCAAAACTTGGACCGAACCACAAAAGGAGGAGGAGTATCAATATTCGTCAAAGATACCCACACCTCCAGGTTGGTGGCACAGCACGAAGCATCAGAGACTATCCATGTGCAACTAAGTGTGGGTAAAACTGCCTTCCAGTTTATAGCCTGCTACAGACCACCCTCCCAAACACAGGAACCCCACTCAGCCTTCCTGAGAATACTGGAAAATATGAAGGTCTCTCCAAACACCATTATATTGGGCGACTTCAACTACCCAAACATGGACTGGGAGCATTACTCTAGCTCCAACACCCTAGCCCAAAGGTTCCTAGAATTTATAAACTCAAATGCTATGGAACAACTTGTTACCACTCCCACAAGAGGGGAAAACATACTGGACCTGATCATCACCAACATGGGGACACTATGCTCCAGACCAGAAGTGTATCCCTCACTGGTAAGATCAGACCATAAACTAATCTCACTGGATATTCACATCCCGACCCCACCCCCTGCCCAGAAAACCACAGTGAAAAACTTATCTAAAGCAAATTTCACACGCCTCAAAACCGAGGCGAAATCCTTCAAAGCCCCCGGGCCTGTGGAAAATACGGCCCAGACCGCAGAATCCTTTATAAACGCATTCTATGAACACCTTCAGGAATGCATGGATCATGCAATCCCAAATAAAACCAAGACCCAATCCTCCAAAGGCAGACATCCTGTCTGGTGGACCCCAGCCATAAACAAACTATACAATAGAAGGAGGAAGCTTCTACATGATAGAGCAAAATCCCAGAAAGGGAAGGCATCTCTGATCAGTATTAGCAAAAAACTACGGGCACTCATAAAATCGTCTAAGGCCAGCTTCGAGAGAAAAATTGCACAGGACACTAAGGATAATCACAAGGCTTTCTTTAGTTATGTTAGGAACCTGGGTGGGAATTCCCAGATATGCTCATAATTAGTCCAAAATGACAAAAAATACACTGAGCCCACAGACATTGCCAACATCCTAGCTGACAGGTTCAGTGCAAACTTCTCCCCCCCATCCCCACCAAAAGGGCAAATATCTATCCCAACAGAGTGCTGCCCCCCTGACATCTCAGATGCTCAGGTAAGAGCCGCCCTCTCCAAAGCAAAAACACAGCATCAATGGGACCAGATGGTGTCCTGGGCTGCGTCCTACATGAACTCCAAGAAGAGCTAAACCCAAACATAAAACTACTGTTCAATCTTAGCCTTACTACAGGATATGTACCCAAAGAGTGGCATACAGCAACAGTGGTCCCTCTCCACAAAGGTGGTGCCTCAACGGATCCTGGAAACTATCGCCCCATAAGCCTGACTAGCTTGGTCTGCAAAGCTATGGAAAGGATCATCATGGACCTCATAAATAAAGATATTGGGGACCTACAGACACTGGATCCTACCCAGTTTGGCTTTGTTAAGGGCAGATCCTGCCTCTTAAACCTGGTCGATTTCTTTGAAACAGTCACCAAGGCCATTGACGAGGGGAAGGTGGTCCACACAGCCTACCTGGACCTCGCAAAAGCCTTCGATACAATACCACACTCGGGCATTATAGATAAGCTCACCAGCTTAAATATAAACCCCTATGTCACTAGATGGGTTGCAAACTGGCTCAAGGACAGAACCCACATTGTTAGAATTGCTGGAGCCATGTCAGACTCCAAACCAGTTACAAGTGGCGTCCCACAAGGCTCAGTCCTGGGACCTCTCTTGTTCGGTATATATTTCTCGGTACAGGCCAACACGGAAGGACTGTGGCTGACCAAGTTCACAGATGACTGCAAACTGGGCGCCATAATCAACTCTCCAGCCGACACAAGCATCTTCCAAAAGGGCCTCATAGAAACAGACAACTGGTGCTAGAGCCATGGCCTCAAGCTAAACGCCAAAAAGTGTATAGTCATCCCCTTTGGCAAAAACAAAGTGCCCACAAATTACCACATAGGTGGTAATCCATTAAGTACAGAAGAAGTCATTAGGGACCCAAGTTGATAGCAATCTCTCATTTGACAACCACGTGGCCAAAGTGGTTAGAAAAACGTTTTATATAGCCCACCTAATCATGAAGGTATTCACATCTAGATCAGGAGAGGTCATTGTGCCTCTTTACTCATCCCTCATCAGGCCCATAATTGAGTACAATGCCCCTTTTGGGATGTACCTTACCAGACACCTGCAGCAACTGGAAATACCCCAAAAGTACCTCACCAAGAGGATCAAAGGGCTCAAACAGATGCCATATGCTGCCCATTAAAGAAACTCCAGCTCTACTCAGTGACATACCGCCTGCTCAGAGGCGATCTGTGCCTGACGTATAAAGCCATGTCCAACCCGGAATTAATGGACATGCTGCACCTCAGAAAATCCAAATCCCATCGAGCTACGCGCTCGAGAGACTTGAACCTCAGCACTGAAATAAATAGGACATGCTGGAGGGACAGATTCATAACCCAGAGGCTCCCTTCACTCTGGAATAAAATCCCAGTCCAGGTTAGGCAGAGTCCCACATTGACTCTCTTCAAGAGGAATCTTGATGAGTGGATGGGAGATCGTAGGTTTACCCCGGCTATCACTTCTGTGTCACTGTTAGACAGAGGCACAGTATACTAACCTCAAAAAAAGGCATAGCAAAATTAATTTAAAATGGGTGGCGAAAGTCAAACACACTCTGGCTAGGCTTATAAATGCCCTAGGACAGATAGCCTAGTATGAACCTATGAACCTATAATATGGAAAAGGAAGGTTTCTTCCATTAGGTCTGTTGGTCAAACTCTGTATTAGCCACTGCTATTGAATTGCATTTTGGTATGTTGATAATACAGTTTGTCAACCATTGTTACTGATATGCTCAGCAAGGAAAACAAAATAGATGTTCACTTTGTTTCAATTAAAAAAGCAATATGTTATGATACTCTCCATCTGAACAGAGATCTGCATACAGTGCGGAATGGGAAATTTCCCTTTTTCTTGCTGTAATTTGATCTCGGAGTTGGTATATTTAAGTAGCGGGGGTGTGGGGGGTGCAGGGGGGCTTGCCACCCTGCAGAAACATTGAAAAAATTGTTATGCTGGATTTATTTCATATTCTAGTATTCAGGTATTCAAAATATACGTAGAAGAGTTATATCTACACAATGCATTACATTAATACCAATAATTGTACCGCCTTAATTTCACAATTAAATTTCAATTATTACCCAACTGTTCTGTTCTCCTTCTCCCTTTCCATTATTTTTATACTTCTTTCTAAAAACACAAAAACAAAAATCCTAATATTTTTCATGTGTGTGTGTGTGTGTGTGTGTGTGTGTGTGTGTGTGTGTGTGTGTGTGTGTGTGTGTGTGTGTGTGTGTGTGTTACTGAGATGTTTATTCATGCTATACTTCCGTATTTGTTCATAGGTTGAATATGATATCATAAGGAAGGACTGGCAGGACATAATGCATTGCTCAGTGTCAAATTAATAGTTACACAGTTACATATTCTGTGTCCAAGATTAAGCAAGGCTTATGACCATGAAAAGAATTACAAAATGCACGTTGGTGACAGAATCATAACTCACCATCATAACCAGATAGCATCTAAGACCATATGAACAAGTACTCACATTAGAAAGGATCTGTCCCATTTGTCAGTCAGTGACTTTCCAAGCAAGTGTTTGGAGGTGATGCCTAATTCTGATAAAAGACATCAAAAAGTGTGTTGCATGGTTCAGTGTCAGACTGAATCCTGCTTCGGTTAGGATGCAGTGAGAGATGACAGCAGTGTATGACCACTCATCTGTTATGCACAACGTGTATTCAGACAAGGGTGACTGTGCACAGCTTATAGGGAGCAGTACGATCTCGTTCACTTCCACCTCGTAGTTGTTAATGACGTCTTCGATAGTCTCATTTGCATCACAGCTTCTTTTACCTTCTTGTCGTACTTCAAAGGAACACATTGTTTGTTCTTGTGAAAGTCGCTGCAAAAGGTTCTTTCTCGCCTCTAACTTTGTAGTATAATACAGAAATATAATGCAGAAATAATTTTGTAGTAAATGATATTGAGTTCATGGTAGTATGTGAAAGGGCAGCTCTTCATTCATTATTAGCATAAACAGTCACTCCAAGTATTCTGTGCTTAAGAGCAGATCTGTGCAACACCTCACAAAATTCTTGAATTAAAAGTCAGTCTAAATAAATACATTTCTACATGTCAATTAAGAGTCAATAGTAGGAAAGCAAACTCCAGATAAAAAGTGCTGACGTTTGGCTAGTAAAGCAGTCATAATAATATTATTTTTGTTCATAGTTCAGTAAAACTAAATCATTTACAATTGCAACCATTTCTTGCTGATGGTATAATACTGTATTTAACTGACTTATTACAGAGCAGTTTCAGATGAAAACGGTAAGTGCGACTGGTTTGGACTCATTCATATTGCAGTTCATACTGATGTATGTCTTATTACTGCTGTATGTTGCATATATTATTACCAAAAATCAAAGTTTCAGTTTACTAAGCCAGTGTGTGGAATGGACAGCTTCAATGTTCCTTTCCTGAAAGCATGTCTCGGTCTGTGTATACATAGTCATATATATTTATGTCATTCTCTTACAGGTGCTAAACTGGGACCAAAGCTGGCAGGAGCACCAACAGGTGGCCAGGCACCTGCAGAGGGTGAGAGCATGTTCTCTAAGATCCTTCCCGGTGCTGCAGCAGAACAAGCTGGCAAAATAACAGATGGTAAGAATCAGCAGACATTACCCAATGAAACAGTCCTGTTACGTAGAAGGATACCACCACATAATGACAAAAAGTGATACAATTCTGATTAAAGTTGGTATAGATAAGCATAGTACTCATATTATAACAGATGGCAAGAATCAGCAAGCAGTATCCAGCAAAATGGTCCTGTTCCTCAGGAGGAAGGTGCCACAAAAAGTGATAACAAGCAGACGAATGCTGGTGTAGAAAAGTGTGGCACTTGTGTTATAATAGGTGGTAAGAATCAAAGGGTAGTACCCAGTGAAGTGGTCATGTTCTTCAGTAGGACAGTGCCACATCATAACAAAAAGTGAAATGATGTAATTGGTAACAGACTGCCAGATACTGGTGTTGATAAGCATTGTACTTGTTTTTCAGAATGTTGCTTTTGACATAGCAAAACTCTTCATCATGCTGTTTGAACTATATGACCACTGTCAAACTCTTCTTCCTTTTTAACTTCAAATAGAGTCCAATGAGAGCTATGTGCAAAGTTCTAAAGAACAAGGTTACTATGAAAATATTATATAGTTCAGCAGGTGAGGCATTTTCTGCAGAGTAGCACCTTGCTTTTTAAATTTGTGTACAATGAAAAACAAAGATTACAGGTACTGACCTCTGAAGTCCTTGCTTCTGTAAATTTAGTTTAAAGCAGTTCAGTGGAGCCAGTAATGACATCACAAGTGTAACACATGTTTTGTCACATGAACAAAGAAAAGCTTTTCGGTACTCATGGGTCATTGAAACTGAAGTAATAAAACCCATCAACAGAATACTTTTTTCACAGTTTATACAAATCAATTCCAGATTTCTAGGTTTCTTTCTGAAGACATCATGCACATATATATTTTTAAATATATAATGAAAGTTCCTATAACTGACTTAAAATGCTTCTAAGGCTATTACACCTCAAGGTTAGATGAAATTGAATTATTTTAAAAAGGCGTACATTTTGCTGAAGGTTAACATTTCCTAAAGTATTAACTACTTAAGGAAGAGTCCATGGTGAAACAAAAGACAGTACATTGACTTCCTAAGCTTGGATATTACTTGGTCATAACTTACCACTGTCAGTCCTTAATTCTTAGTAAATAGTAAACATAGACTACCATCTCAGTTTCAGACTTCTTAAGGTACATGTTCACATTTTTGTAAGCTTCAGTTCCCATTGCTAATTACGTTTTCTGCTCTTATTTATCTTTTACGTAAGATATAAGCAGTAATGATTGTTTCTATATTCCACATATTCTTTAATAATGAACTAAAGGGTTTCCATCTATGGTGTGTGTGTGTGTGTGTGTGTGTGTGTGTGTATATATATATATATATATATATATACACTTGTATGTATATGTGTGTGCATACACTTGTATGTGTGCACAAACGCATACACATATAAATGTGAGTAACAATCCCTGCTCTAATCACAAATTAATACATATAAAATTTAGAGTACTAATGCAATATTAGGACAAGAATGAGTGCATGCTGTGTAGAGCACAGTGTTTCTTTGAATTTGTATGCTGCATGAGCATTTCTAACTAAATGATACATCTTCATAGGCTTCTTATTTGCAACAACCAGTGAGTTTTTAACAGTGTTTATATATGACAGTCACATTTATTTATTAAGGTAAACCAAAAATGTTGTTGTTGATGTTTTAATGGCTAGGCAAATCTTATTTTCAATTTTAAGAAGAAAGTGACAGATGTTTGAAGAAGGGCCCTATTCATAAGTTTGCCTGTTCAAGCTTTCTTCTACTATTAGGCCTGTTCCTAAAGCAGGCTGTCTACTTTTCATTTGTTTTGTTGTTGTTTTTTTTTTGTTTTTTTTTTTTTTGTTGATATATGTTCTCTTAATAGATGTCTGGATTCACTTCAAGAACTTTGTGTTGTTCCATGCTTAAGGTGAATTCCTTGACATCCATTTCTTGAATATATAACAATGCAGTTATGATCAGAAATCTAGTCTGATTCGTCTCTATAATATATGTTTTTAAACAATTATGTAGCATATCACTTAAAAATGTAGGACATTTTGTGGAAACACAAAGTTTAAATCTGAAATGCATAAAATGTAAAGCATTATATGTCTTTAAGATGAGATGTAGATGGATTTATGATGAAAGCACAAATTTCTTTGGAATAAATTGTGCAGAGGTATATAGTTAGACACGGGATGCTCTGTCAGTAGGAATGAATACAAGTGTGCCTCTAACTCATTGTTAATCTTCTTCTTCTTCTTTCGGCTTTTCCCGGTTAGGGGTCACCACAGCAGATCATCTGTCCGCTCATGATTGGCAGTGGAGTTTTATGGTGTTGAGTTGCCAACCCGGTGCCCAACCTTCCACAGAAGGCACACACTCACACCCAGGGCCAATTTAGAGTGTCCAATCCACCTACTGCATGTCTTTGGGATGTGGCAGGAAACCGGAGCACCCAGAGGAAACCCACGCGACCACAGGAAGGACATACAGACTCTTCCCAGAAGGCACCCCAGCTGAGAATCAAACTGGAGAACCTCTTGCTGTGAGGCAGCAACGCTAACCACTGCACCACCATGGCCGCCCTGCCTCTAACCCATTGTTAATACTTTGATGTAATTCATTCTGCTTCTCCTTTATAATCTGTTTTATACATTTCCTTTAATTTATAGTTTCATAGTTTCATAGTTTAGTACTAGGCTATCTGCCCTGGGGCATTTGTAAGCCTAGCCATAGTGATGTGGCTTTCACCACCCCATGAAATGGTACAAAAATGCACAGAATAGATTTAGAATACTGTGCCTCTGACTAGTAGTGACACAGTGAAGGTCCCCTTATATAAAAGAATTAGTTTACTGTGCCCCTGTCTAGTAGTGACACAGATGTGACCCCTGGGGTAAACTTACAATCTCCCATCCACTCATCAAGATTTCTCTTGAAGAGAGTCAGTGAGGGGCTCTGCCTAACATGAACTGGGATCTTGTTCCAGAGCATGGGAAGCCTCTGGGTTATGAATCTATCCCTCCAGCATGTCCTATTCATACTTGTGCCGAGGTTTAAGTCTTTAGCTGTTGTGATTCTGATGGATTTGGATTATTTGAGGTGGAGCATGTCCATCAGTTCCTGATTGGACATGGCCTTGTACGTCAGGCAGAGATCACCTCTGAGCAGGCGGTATGCTACTGAATAGAGTTGGAGTTTCTTTAGTCTGGCAGAATAAGACATATATTGGAGACCCTTGATCCTCTTGGTGAAGTACTTTTGTGGTCTCTCCAGCTGTTGCAAATGCCGGGTGAGGTACATACCAAATGGGGCATTGTATTCAATCATGAGTCTGATGAGGGAGGAGTATAGGGGTACAATGACATCCTTGGATCTGGATGTGAATCCCTTCATGATAAGGTGTGCAAGGTAGAATGTTTTTCTAACCACTTTGGCAACATGGGTGTCAAATGAGAGGTCGCTGTCGATTTGGATCCCTAGGTCTCTGATTACTTTTTCCATGCTCAGTGGGTTGCTGTCTATGTGATAATTTGTGGGTACTTTGTTTTTCCCAAAGGGGATGACTATACATTTTTTGGCATTTAGTTTAAGGCCATGACTCCAGCACCAGTTGTCCGTTTCTGTGAGGCCTTTTTGTAGGATGTATGTGTCCGCTGGTGTATCGACTATGGCGCCTAGTTTGCAGTCATCTGCAAACTTTGTCAGCCACAACCCTCCCATGTTTGCTTTAACATCTGAGAAATAAATGCCGAACAAGAGGGGTCCCAGGACAGATCCCTGTGGGACACCACTTGTGACTGGCTTTGAGCCAGACATTGCTCCAGCAATTTTAACTTTATGAGTTCTGTCCTTTAGCCAGTTTGCAACCAATCTAGTGACATAAGGGTTTACGTTTAAGCTGTTGAGCTTATCTATGATGCCTGAGTGGGGTATTGTGTCGAAGGCCTTAGCCAAGTCCAGGTAGGCTGTATGGACTGCTTTTCCCTCATCAATGGCTCTAGTGACTGTTTCGAAAAAGTCAACCAGGTTCAAAAGGCAGGATCTGCCCTTTACAAAGCCGAACTGGGTGGGGTCAAGTGTCTGTAGGCCCCCAATGTCTCTGTTTATGAGTTCCATAATGATTTTTTCCATAGCTTTGCAGACCAGGCTGGTTAAGCTTATGGGGCAGTAATTACCAGGGTCTGTAGAGGTACCCCCTTTGTGGAGTGGGACCACTGTTGCTGTACGCCAGTGCTCAGGTTCATATCCTGTAGTAAGGCTAAGGCTAAATAGCATTTTTATGTGCGGGTTTAGCTCCTCTTGGAGTTCACGTAGCACACAACCCGGGATACCGTCAGGTCCCATTGATGCTGTGTTTTTAGTTTTGTTGAGGGCAGCTCTCACTTGGACATCTGAGATGACATGGAGATTACATTCAGCTGGGATAAGTATTTCTTCTTTTGGGGGTGAGGGAGGGGAGAATTTGCACTGAACCTGTCAGCCAGAATGTTGGCAATATCTGTGGGTTCAGTGTATTTTTTGTTGTTGTGATCTAACTCTGAGCATATCTGAGGGTTTCTGCCCAGGTTTCTAACATAGCTGAAGAAGGCTTTGTGGTTATCTTTAGTGTCCTTAGTGATTTTTCTCTCAAAGTTGGCCTTGGAAGTTTTTATGAGAGAATGTAGTTTTCTACTAGTGTTGATCAGAGATGTCTTCCCTTTATGGGATTTTGCTCTGTCGTGCAGTAGCTTCCTTCTTTTGTTAACAAATTTGTTAATGGCTGAGGTCCACCAGACAGGACGCTTGCCTTTGGTGGAGAGGGACTTGGATTTATTTGGGATTGCATGATCCATGCATTCTTGGAGATGTCCATAGAAAGCATTTGTGAAGGATTCGGCATTGTGGGACGTGGTATCCACAAGCTCAGTGGGCTTAAAGGATGTCATTTCAGTCTTAAGAAGAGTGAAGTCTGCTTTTGAGAAGGTTTTCACTGTGGTCTTTTGTGCTGGGGGTGGAGGTGGGATATGTATATCCATGGTGATTGGTTTGTGGTCAGATCTCACTAGTGAGGGGTATACCTCCGGTGTGGAGCATTTTGTCCCCATGTTTGTGATGATCAGGTCTAGTATATTATCTCCCCTAGTGAGAGAGGTGACTAGTTGTTCCAGTGCATTTGAATTTATGAATTCCAGGAACCTTTGGGCTAGGGTGTTAGGGCTAGAATAATGTACCCAATCTATGTTTGGGTAGTTGAAGTCTCCCAGTATGATGGTATTTTGTGATACATTCATATCCTCCAATGTCTTCAGGAAGGCTGAGTGGGGTTCCTGAGATTGGGAGGGTGGTCTGTAACATGCTACCAGTTGTATAGCAGTTTTGCCTATGGTTAGTTGCACCTGTATGGTCTCCGATGCTTCATGTGTTGCTACTAACCTGGAGGTGTGGTTGTCCTTGATGAATATGGACACTCCCCCTCCCTTTGTGGTTCGGCCCAGGTTTTGGGGCCGAAAAGCATGATACGAGGTATAGCCTGGTAGCGCTGGGGTGCTCTCAGGAGCCTTGAACCAGGTTTCAGTTACTGCACAGATGTTGATGTTCTCCATACTGAGGAGTGCATTGAGGGCCTGCATCTTGAGATTTAGACTTCTGGCATTGAGCAGCATTACCCTTAGTTTTTTTCCATTTTTGTTTTCTAAGGAGGTGGGTTTGTCTTTTGAGCCTTGCCTAAAAAAGGCACTATGGGGGTGGCAAGAGCCTTAGCCAATATCCGGAAGCCCAGTGGTGACAGGTGCAAGCTGTCCCTTGCGAAGCAGCGTGGCTTGTCCAACATGTCATCCCAGGCAGACAGACATTGGATCTCCTTAGAATGACACCAGTACTTGAGCCAATTATTAAAGCTGATCATCTTGTCTTTGTATTGTGGCATCATTCTGGGTGAGGGCAAGATGCTGCTCAGGGTCAGAGTCATACCAGCCTGGGCTACATAATCAGAGAGCTCCTCTATGTCTCTTTTCATGTAGTCCAGGGAGGTATGTCTCAGGTCATTCACGCCAGCATGGACAATGACGGAATCATATTTGTACTTGCTTTGGAGTGACCTGAGTGCGTGTGTTATGTGGCAGATCCTAGCTCCCGATAGGCAGCTCACAGTCACCCTCTCCTTGTTCAGCCTGGTAAGCGGGACATCAGTGTGTCTGACTATAGAGTTACGTATTACTAGTGTATCAGGCATGGTGTTTGGCCTTAAGGGCTGTGATTGATTGACACACTGATTTATTGAAGTATGTGTTGCATGTGTTTTGTTTTGAGGTGGTGGGTTTTTGGATGTCTGCTTTGGGAGCCTCTGTTGTTTTGGTAAGTTTTTTATTAGAGCCTCCGAGTATGTCTTTGTGTTTTTATGTGTTTGGTTTGCAGTTGTGGTAGGTCTATGTGGGACTGGGTTTGTTGTGTGTGTGGTTACCATCTCCTCCTGTCTGGTCGTGCCAGCCCTGAGTTGAGAGAGTTCAGCCTCCAGTTTGGCTATATAGTTGTATCTTTCACATGTATTTGTGTTTGTTGGGAGGAGGAGAGGGTTGTCTGTGTACATGAGACAATTGTAGCATTGTCTCAAGATACCCAGATTTACCAGCTGAACTGGAGTGGACGCCATAAATCTGCCACTCGACATGCTAGAACAGTATAAGGGAGTGCTGTGCCTTTAAGGGAAGTGGATATTCACAGGGGTGGTAGGTGGATGTAGTGCTTACTTAGTATGAGAGTGCTTACTTAGTAGAGCAGTTTTGAGAACAAGTGCTAGGCTTATAATATAGCGAGTAGTCTGATTATACGAAGAGTAGAGCTTCCTTAAGGGAAAATTTGAAGAGCAGACTTGGCGGAGCCAGAAGAAGTTTAACCGGCGCTGCGCTATGCGGACAACCATGCAAAGCCGTGCAAACGCGGATTTTAAACAGAGAACTTCAAAAGAGCTAGAAATGGTCCAAAACAACCAATTACTACAGCTCTTGTGCTGAGGTCACTTCCTACAGGGACAGGTAGGCTGCTCAAGGCTCCCTACTCCCACTGGTGAGCAAAGAAACTTCCTTCTATCCAAGTAAGGTAATGGACAACACAGGAACTACACCACAGCCCAGAACACAGCAATGCCTGTATACTGGTCTAAACTAGTCGAGGAGAGGCGAGAAAACAAGGATTCTGTTTTGTTTTTAGATAGAAACACACAGAAAATGCAGAGACAGTAATAAATCAGTTACACAGGCTATCACACTTTAGTGGGCAGCCTCAACAGTTGAATTAAAAAAAACAAACAAACTTTTGATCAAATTCGACTAAAATGTAACTTTAAGTGCAGATATTAAAATAATGCAGCAAACAGCTAAAAAACAGTTTAAGCTTGTTTAGGGCAAGCTAGAGAAGCTATTCCATGTAAAAAAACAGCAAAGATACTTAAATCCAGAAAGTAGTCACTTTTCTGAGTTCTCTGTAGCTAGGACCACTCTGCAGGACCACGAGGAGCTTGTCTGAGTAGTATAGCCAGAAAAAAACGCCCAGAGGCGGATTTTAAACAGGGAACTTCAAAAGAGCTAGAAATGGTCCAAAACAACCAATTACTACAGCTCTTGTGCTGAGGTCACTTCCTACAGGGACAGGTAGGCTGCTCAAGGCTCGCCACTCCCACTGGTGAGCAAAGAAACGTCCTTCTATCCAAGTAAGGTAATGGACAACACAGGAACTACACCACAGCCCAGAATACAGCAATGCCTGTAAACTGGTCTAAACTAGTCAAGGAGAGGTGGGAAAACAAGGATTATTTTTTTTTTTTGTTTTTAGATAGAAACACACAGAAAATGCAGAGACAGTAATAAATCAGTTACACAGGCTAGCACACTTTAGTGGGCAGCCTCAACAGTTAAATTAAACAAACAAACAAGCAAACTTTCGATCAAATTCGACTAAAATGTATCTTTAAGTGCAGATATTAAAATAATGCAGCAAACAGCTAAAAAAAAGTTTAAGCTTGTTTAGCGTAAGCTAGAGAAGCTATTCCAAGTAAAAAAAACAGCAAAGATACTTAAATCCAGAAAGTAGTCGCTTTTCTGAGTTCTCTGTAGCTAGGACCACTCTGCAGGACCACGAGGAGCTTGTCTTGAGTAGTATAGCCAGAAAAAAATGCCCAGAGGCGGATTTTAAACAGGGAACTTCAAAAGAGCTAGAAATGGTCCAAAACAACCAATTACTACAGCTCTTGTGCTGAGGTCACTTCCCACAGGGACAGGTAGGCTGCTCAAGGCTCCCCACTCCCACTGGTGAGCAAAGAAACTTCCTTCTATCCAAGTAAGGTAATGGACAACACAGGAACTACACCACAGCCCAGAATACAGCAATGCCTGTAAACTGGTCTAAACTAGTCGAGGAGAGGTGGGAAAACAAGGATTATTTTTTTTTTTTTTTTTTTTTAGATAGAAACACACAGAAAATACAGAGACACAGAGACAGTAATAAATCAGTTACACAGGCTAGCCCACTTTAGTGGGTAGCCTCAACAGTTAAATTAAACAAACAAACTTTTGATCAAATTCGACTAAAATGTAACTTTAAGTGCAGATATTAAAATAATGCAGCAAACAGCTAAAAAAACAGTTTAAGCTTGTTTAGGGTAAGCTAGAGAAGCTATTCCAAGTAAAAAAACAGCAAAGATACTTAAATCCAGAAAGTAGTCACTTTTCTGAGTTCTCTGTAGCTAGGACCACTCTGCAGGACCATGAGGAGCTTGTCTGAGTACTATAGCCAGAAAAAAACACCCAGAGGTAGATTTTAAACAGGGAATTTCAAATGAGCTAGAAATGGTACAAAACAACCAATTACTACAGCTCTTGTGCTGAGGTCACTTCCTACAGGGACAGGTAGGCTGCTCAAGACTCCCCACTCCCACTGGTGAGCAAAGAAACGTCCTTCTATCCAAGTAAGGTAATAGACAACACAGGAACTACACCACAGCCCAGAATACAGCAATGCCTGTAAACTGGTCTAAACTAGTCAAGGAGAGGCGGGAAAACAAGGATTAATTGTTTGGGGGTTTTTTTGTTTTTAGATAGAAACACACAGAAAATGCAGAGACAGTAATAAATCAGTTACATAGGCTAGCAAACTTTAGTGGGCAGCCTCAACAGTTAAATTAAACAAACAAACAAACAAACAAACTTTCGATCAAATACGACTAAAATGTAACTTTAAGTGCAGATATTAGAATAATGCAGCAAACAGCTAAAAAAATAGTTTAAGCTTGTTTAGGGTAAGCTAGATAAACTATTCCAAGTAAAAAAAAACAGCAAAGATACTTAAATCCAGAAAGTAGTCGCTTTTCTGAGTTCTCTGTAGCTAGGACCACTCTGCAGGACCACGAGGAGCTTGTCTGAGTAGTATAGCATATGTCTCTGTAAATGGTTTATTGTATTTTCTTGAAATATGTTACAGTAGTGTTGCTTGATTTCATAACTGATGTTCTTATATAAATTAAAAGTCACACTTTGGCTCTTCACCCCTTAGAAGACAACAGTGAGTCTCTAGGATTATTTTTCTGCATGTTAAATGGCTGAACTGTACTGGCAGTATTTTTCATCATCCTAAGCATCTACCAGTGTCTGGCTACACTTAGTCTTCCCATGATAATAGAAGACCTACTTGGTGAGACGATTCTCCAGATTCTCTGCTTCTTTTAAGTTGTTATCTTGAGAAAATATGTAAAGGAACAAGTGGAATGATCACCGTTCTCCTAATTAACAGTCTACAAATCATGAGTCACTGGCAATGAAAATGATCTGATGTGTCATTTGCTGCATGAAGGAGAGCCAAGACTGCTTTGTGATGTGAGAGCAGCAGTGCAAAACATTGGTAAATGCAGACTGCTTTGGTGTAAAGAGATCTGTTTCTTGTTGTCGACACTTTTACAGCTACAACACAGTTGCATCTTCTTGCAGAGTTTGCCAAGGTATTAAACTGGGAAAGTCTGTAAATAGCTTGAACTAAAATGCCCAGCCCAGAGATAGAGCCTATTTCAAAACTTTGCAAATGCTTTTATTTCAAAACAAAAATAGCTCATATATTGTATTATTACAACTGGGCCACTTGTTCCTTTACATATTTTCTCAAGATAACAACTTAAAAGAAAAAGGGGTGGTATCAGGCATATTATGAATACCCCAATGTCATTTCGCAGAAAAGCTCCTGTAATGAAACCTTGATGTTTTTAAAAAGTCAGAGTAAACAGAATTAGAACATAAGACAGGGGAATCAGTTCTGGAGATCTCAGACCAAGCAATGGATCTCAATTTCAAGAGCACGGTCCATTTCATGGCAATTCTAAACATTTGTTGCCCCAAATTTTACCAAATGTCACTTATAAAACTCTTTTTCCTATCCCTGCTATTGGACAGGAGGCTGTCTAGGTCTGTAATTTAGTAACATCAGGCATTCTCCTTAAGTTATCAATTACTGTCTAAGACAGCAGCTCAAAGGTTCCTACACAAAAGACAGAAAGGGTATTAATATTTTTTTTCTATTCCCAAAGAGAATGGGTAATAAAGACCAATTATGGGTTTTCTAGTCTGGATATGTGCATAATGCCAAAAGCTTTCAAATTTCTACATGTGCCATATCTATTACTCTTACTGCCTCAGGGGGTTTGAGGACATGGAAGGAAACTCTGCAGTTAAGGGATGAATAAATGTATGTTCTCTCAAGGAAATGGCATAGAAAATACACTTAACTTTATGTGATAAAACAGCACATCCGGTCCTCACCTTTATAATATGGCCTTTGTACTTTTACCAGAGTGTTTACAAAATGTCAGGCACCCATATTTTCTTATCTCACAATGGGGAAGGGGCAATATTGTCCATATCTTGACAACTGCATCCTACAGGCATTCTCTCATTTGGATCTGCATTTAGGTGGCAGCATAGCAGTGCAGTGCAGTGCTCCATTTCAGCAGACTGAGGTTTACATTTGTGTTTAGAAATGTCAGCTTTAAAACCAGCTCAAGAAAAAAAGTTTCTTGATAAAATGTCAAATTCAACTTTGCAAATGCTTTTATTTCAAAACAAAAATAGCTCATATATATTGTATTATTACAAGTGGGCCACTTGTTCAGCCAGTTTATTTGGAATGAGTGTCATACAGAGCTCTTAATACACATTTTCATGTATTTTAACGCTACCAAATATTAGATTCTAAATGTGAAAACATCATGAATCTTTGGGATCATTAACAACATTCATGAGAGAGACTTTTCACTCTAATTTCTTCTTTGATGAATATCTTAAATTGGTAGAGTTCACAAATTCAAATCGGTTCAGGAAAATATTTTGAACAAGACTGTCCAGCACAATTTCTACCCAAAGACACATCACACATACAGTATAGTTATATTTGTAAGGTTTCAAATAGAGAACATCTAGTCACCTTTACAGATTAAACTACACATTAACATGAGATACATGGTAAATATTTACCTATTCCTGATGTCCTTTTAATACATGTTGAAACCAGACTAATATAGACAATACTATATTCATGTGGTACCTGAATGAACAGAGCCAAAATGTAGATTTGCCATGATATTTTGAAATAAGCTCTATCTCTGGGCTGGGCATTTTAGTTCAAGCTATTTACAGCCTTTCCCAGTTTAATACCCTGGCAAACTGCAAGAAGATGCAACTGTGTTGTAGCTGTAAAAGTGTGGACAACGAGAAACAGATCTCTTTACACCAAAGCAGTCTGCATTTACCAATGTTTTGCACTGTTGCTCTCACATCACAAAGCAGTCTTGGCTCTCCTTCATGCAACAAATGACACATCAGGACATTTTCATTGCCAATGACTCAGGATTTGTAGACTGTTAATTAGGAGAACGATGATCATTCCAGTCTGAAATCTCAGACTTACAGCCTACAGGATTCATATGTAATTCCTAATAATCAATTGTTTCTGAAGATGTGTGCTCTATTTTAACTGACTCTAAGGAAATCTTCCTTTAGGAAATCTTTTTAGGAAAAGGGGCTACATTTATTTGTTGCAATGCGTAAGGTTTGAATCCTTTTTCTTGCTGTGTACCTCAGGTATTAACACCATTTTTCCAGTCTTTGTTTTGGTTCTGCCTCCTCCACATTATTAAGTTAATGTCTGTTTTTATGCCATATTTATTTACCTATAGGTAAAATACAGCTAAACAGTTTGTTACTTTCTTTTTGCATTTCAGGCCTGCTATTTTCATGATATACTGTTATTACAGATCTGTTCCTGTGCCCAAAACTATAGGCCAAGAAAAATGAATCATATATGCTTCTTTTTTCTTCCAATCCCCCTAATTTCTTTTTCTCTGTCTTCTTATCAACCTCATCACTAAATAATATACTTCCTCTCTTTCTCCACACTCCTTAGCCACTATGGTAATATGAAATTATTTCCATACCACATTTCCATTTATATTTCACCTTCTCTTACACTTTGTCTAATACCTAAATGCCTTCATATCCCCCTAACATATGTTTTCCTATTTACTGTTGCACTACTACCTCCCCCTTCCTCCCCTCAAACCTTTACAGTTTAACTGTTCATGTCTGCATTATCAATTCAAAGGTTCTTTTGAATATACCTTGATAAATAATGTGATACTGTTTGGCACTTTGTGCCTAGTATATGTATCATACATATATAGAAACTCCTTCGACTGGTGACATATGTATATGTACATAGTAACTGTCAATTTCATTAACACCTGTTGTACTACTTAACCTGTATAATTTGCTTTGTTAAAATTGTTTAATGCCTTTAACTATATACCTCTTTTAGGAGTGGAACTTTTCTCCCCGGGCCTCCACTGAAAATGGGTTTCTGACCCAGTGAACTTTCCCAGTCAGCAAAGGTCAATAAATAAATAAATTCCTTCACATCTGCTTCTTTTAATGATGTATCTTCTTTAGAAAACATTTATGTGGCTTTTACTTCCATCAGTGTGATGTGCTTTACCTTTTGATATATAAGGATCTCTATACAGTATTCCATAAAGCCAATGGGCTGAATTAATAAAAGTTACCATGAGATGGACACCTCGCAGTAACTTTTTCAAATTCATAGTCTGCCCCACTGGTACTGCTTTGGCATGGAAAGCTGCAGCACCACAGTGGGCTGTCTGTGCAGCCATGCTAAATATTAATGAGGCAATCTGGGGGAGAATCATATGCTAATTAGACATCTGCTGTCCTAGCATAACTGCTTGTGGGAAACCATTTACATAGCTGAGTGATGCTGCATAGATTAACGTGGCTGCTCCTGACTGCTCATGGTAATGAGCAGAGCTGGGAAATTTAGTAGTATTAGGTGGGGCATGTGCATGAGTGTATGTGAGGAGTTGCATGTGTGAGTGTATACGAGTATGCATCTGCATGGGAGCTAGCAGTCAGGGAGTTAGTTATAGGATAAGTTAAGTAAGTGTGTGTATATATATTAATGAATGTATGAGTGTATCTATGAGTGCACTTGGGTGGTGTGTGTGTGTGTGTGTGTGTGTGTGTGTGTGTGTGTGTGTGTGTTTGTGTGTGTGTGTGTGTGTGTGTGTGTGTGTGTGTGTGTGTGTGTGTGTGTGTGTGTGTGTGTGTGTTTGAATGGCTGTATTGTGTGTGGGAGAGTGAATGAAGGGCCACCTGTATTAATACAACGTGGTTGCCACCACTTTTAACTACGCCCAAGAAGTGCTGATTTGCACTCATCGTAGTTAATAGTGATTCAGAGACATGCAAATTGGCTGATAATGAGGTATTTTCTCATTTTGGCTAATGTGTCTCTGAATGTACTAGTACCACATGACAAACACACAGCCTTTTTTGCACAGCCTTTATTGCACAGCCTTTATTATGAGCATTGGGGTCCTTTCTGAATCCCTAATAATGTTTCCTTGAAAAAAATAATTTATTTTTGTAAGAGGTTTTCATCTTTTCTTAACCAAACTATTCAACTCAGAATGTTTTTCATAGATGAAGAACTGTAAAAAAATAACTGAATGTCCATGTGCAACTTGTATTGTTAAATACATGGAAGATATGAAGACAAGGCAAACCAAGTCACTAGACAAACACATTCTAAATGGTTAGTTCACTGTTCTGACTTTTGATATGGCAGACATTACAAAAGCACTATATAGAGTGTTTAGGTCTTTTTCTTCTAGGACAGTAAATAGTAAAATAGCTTATTTTCTCAGGTATGTCTCAGCTTAGGAATCTGTGAAGCTAAAATGTGGGTCTCTAAACACGTATGTTTCCAAAACGTTACAAAGCCAGATTTCTTTCCAAAATAAGGATAGATTTTTGCTCATCTGTATTCATAAATCTCAACCCCTCAGCAGAAGAAATCTAGACAAAGCTAAAAATAATGAGGGAACTAAAGCTAGAAAATAGGTACAGAACAGATTTTAGACATTGCTGCTATAAACTTAGAAAGTTGCTGGAATACCAGGTTTTGAGTTAACATGTATGTTTTAAATAATATGAAGCCTATAAATCAAATGTCTGTCATTATTTAGTCATGTCAGTCTATGATGATTTCACAGAAAACTACAAATTTTATGAGGAACAGATCAAAGATATATGGCAAAAATCTGGACATTTTACGATTTTTACAAGGTTACAGCATTGAATATTATTTGTTAGATTCTTTGGGGTTAATGTGTTTGTATTTGCTGGGGGAGATGACATAATTTGTGAGGCTGAATGTTCATTGGTGGGACTGTTTTATAAAAATTGCATGATTTCATTGCATTTGTGCTATATTTCCCACTGAGGAAGGCATGTTTGCCGAAACCGGTCTGGGACTATCAAATAATTATTTACTTATTTTGTTGTGCTTTTTATACCTTGGTGCTGGCCGCTTGTTCACCTATTGCTGATTTGGTTTGGCCCTGCACTTGCCGTACGTGCAGACTATTTTTACTTGACTATTGAATTTCAGCTTTGCTGTTGGACAGTGTTGGCACGTTTTGTGTCTGTAGCTCTGGATTCTACAGCCTTAATCATGTTCCGGTTTTGCCTACCTTATTTGTCTTTTGCTGATATCCAGCTTTACTAAATCATTTTTTGGTTTGTAAATAGACCACCTTTTGCATTGTACCGTGAAGCCTTGGTATGTAGTGGAAGCTTGGCCTGTCGTATTTCACTTTGGGCCGCGACCTCGTAATGTGTGTTTGATGAGAGTACTGTTTTGGAATAGTTATCGTTTGACATCAGTTCGTGGGCCTATATTTGATGCAAAACATACATACTGGATCGGTCGACAGTTTGGAGCAGCATTTTGCTGGCATTGAGGATCGGGTAACAATGCCAGCATCATTGCATCTTGTTGTGCTCATAATATAACATTATATAAAAATATAGTGTTCAGGACAAATATTTTAATAGTATGGGGGTTACATCTGTTTGGTAACGCTATAGGATTAGACTTTACATCCATTACTGATGAACTGTTTATCTGTAATGGAATTTACTCATTGGGGGCCTGCTTTTCAATTTACAACAATATAGTCAAGGTTTTGGATTTGTTATCGCCTGATATTGATTCATGGGACTAGATTGGAGGTAAAACTCATCTGCTCAGCCTACGAACAGTTGGGACTAGTGTCTTATTGGCATTAGAGACTGGTTAACAATGCTTACATTGCCAGTTTTTCCTGTGGTTACATCTAAACAGCATGAAGCAAACCTAATGCTTGGAACATTTATTTGGACAGTATGGTGAAATGTATTTTAAATTTATGGACATTTTTTCAAGCTTTTTTTGTAACATGCCATGTACTTTAATGTCGCTACAACTATGAATGTGTATTAATATTAATTTCTAAGATTTTTTTGAGTATGTCTGGCAGTGCCATTTAAAAGTTTGAGCTTGTAGCTCTTGCTTAGTGGGTGTTGGTGTTTAGACACATTTGCAAGCTCTAAAGTGGGATACTATTGGTTAGAAGTCACAGTTATATTTTATTTACAGTTTTTACTGTGGTTGTATTAAAACAGTACAAAAAAACCTAGTGCTTAGGACATACATTTGGATAGTATGGTGGTTACACATGTATTGTTACGTGATTGGACACCTTTGTACCTATTATTCTGAACTGTTGGAAGTTTCCATTACGAATATGTATTAATACTAATTTGTACGGCAATCTATGACTTTTTTGAATATGTCTGGTAGTGCTATTCAGACGTTAGAGCTTGTAACTTTTGCTTAGTGGGTCTTGGTGTTTAGACACATTTGGATGCTCTAAAGTGAGTTATAATTGGGTAGATATCCCAATTATATTGCACTTTCATTTTTCATTGTGTTCGCATCAAAATAGTACGAAGAAATGTAGTGCTTGGGACATACATTTGGATAGTATGGTGGCTACACATGTATCTATTTTGTACCCAACATTGGTGAACTGTTGAAAGTCTCTATGTTGGGATATAATTTGGATTTATGGACATTTTTTCAAGCTTTTTTGTAACATGCTACATATCTTGAGGTCACTATAATTATGAATGAGTATTAATATCTATTGTTACTTAAATGCTTGATTTTTGTGAACATGTTTGGTAGTGCTATTAAGATGTCAGAGCTTATAGCTTTAGCCCAGCAGGTGTTATTGTTTAGACATATTTAAAGGTTCCCAAGTGGAATATCATTGGGTGGAAACCCTGGTTACATTAGTTGTATGTTCCTGTGCCACATTGATAGCAATTTTTCTCAGTTTTTTTGATATCTTGCATTATATGTGGTTAATAATTGGGATGATTTTGGATGGTATTAGATTCAAAACAGGTCTATGTATTTTCAATACAAATTGAACGGTAAAGAAGGGTGAGCCCCTGTATGACCCCGCTTGGGACAAATAGCTCTGTATATATTATTGTGGACTTATTGCTGTATTTTTTTGGTTAATTGTTGATAGTTATACTTCTATCAAGGGTCTACTTATTAACAAATGGGGGTCTGCTAAAGGCCTTACACACTATTTACTATATCATTTTGGATATTTTTCTTACATTGGACTATTGATTGTATGTGCATACAAACATACTATGTACACTTTCTTTGGTCCTTTTTTATTATATTTGAGCTAGTTGGATTTTTTATTTATTTATTTTTTTTTAATTATATTTGAGCTAGTTGGATTTTTCACTTTTTTGGTGATGAATGGTGGATCCCTGTTGAACTTGGATTAGGTATATTTGTATAGTGAGGGTTGTATTTGATTACACCTTCACATATTGGTTATTTGTTTATAGACAATATAACTCCCTTGGGGCTGTGTTTTGAGCAGATTGTTAGTCCTCTGATGTAGCATTGGTGTATGGGTGCTCAGTAGATTTAGATTACTGAAGCAATTGCATTGCAGGTTAACAGACTGTGGGCTTATTCTCATGGATCTTGAGGTGATTTTAAAAGGCCTTTGTGCCGATAAAAATGACATATGGGTTTTTGGTATTTCCAATAATATTGGAAATAATAATGATGAGCAGAATATTGATCCAATTGAAGGCTGCAATCTGGTTTTCAATAAACTACGAAAGAGTATGAAAACATTATGAACAAATATCTGGCACCTTAAGCTTTTTAAAGCTTACCAAAGCAATGATATCACACCAAGAGGGCTTAGGGTTAAAATGCAACCACTGGTGGGCAAGATGGATGATTTGTTATTGCAGGAGTGGAGTCTTGCTCAACAGAATCCATCCATGTCATTTGTCCATATTATGAACGGATGATAGATGGAAATATTGAAGATGTTAAGAACTCGTGTGGGGAATTGAAAATGTATGAGGATCAACCTCAATACTCTCACAAGGCAACTTTTTACTTTTGAGAAGTAAATCAAAGAAAAGAAAATACGTAAGTTCAAAAGGAATCTGACTGATTATCAAAGGGGTAAGTCCTTTGATGCTCAGAAAATTGTTAGGTTTTCTGAGTCCAATAAATCTATGGGGGGACCAATAGAAAGAGACCTAGGTCTATCCTTAGGAAAACAATGAATACATATAGCAGTACATCTGCTGATGAGTCATTGGCTACTGACACAAGATTCACCTGACCCAAAGAAACAGTGTAGCTCCAAAGACCACCCTTTAGATATGGCAGGAGGAGGGGTGGGAGAAAACACAAAAATAGACACAGTGGAAGTTTTGCTTCAGACCTTAATGTCCCAGTAGAGAATGCTGATTATAATATTTTAAACATTTCCAATGTTGAAATTACCTCTGAACAAAAACAACTTCTTAATAAAGGCCTTAATTATGTTGTGGGCTTTTTTGTGGATGAAACCAGTATGGTTACTGATGTACATGACTTGTGTCGTAAACTGAATCTAAGACTGTTTTTTGGTTCTAGAGATATTTCTCAAAGATTGTCTGACTTTAAGTTTATAATATCTGAGTTCAGCCTCCTATGAACAAGCACGTGTCCATATTCCAACAGGCTGTGCTCAGGGATATTCATTTTGGATTGGGTCAATATACTCCACTTGGTCATAACCTTACGGTTGGGGAATGACCAGCCTTACAGGAACTTAAGAACAATAGAATTGTTGTGATATTACCAGCTGATAAGAGAGGGGCGGTAGTCATTATGAATACAGATTATTATCTGGGGGAGGGAAATGGACAGTTGTACAACCCTCAACACTATATGCATATGCCTATTGACCCCACACCCAATTTCAAAAGGGAAATTGACTCTTTCCTAACTAAGGCTGTCGAAGAAGGGATTATCTCATATTCTGTGAAATTACATTTGACTGTTTCGGATCCCCAGAAACAGATATTATACCTATTACCAAAGATACACAAATCCCTGACTAAACCCCCTGGTAGACCAATAGTTTCTGGTAATGGTTCATTGATGGAACCTCTTTCTGTATTTTTGACCCAATATTTGAAGCCGCTGTTAAATTTGATTCATGCTAGAATACAGGATATGACCCAATTTCTCAAAATATTATCGGATACTCAATTGGAGCCAGACTGGCTTCTATGCACCCTGGACGTAAAAGCTTTATACACCAACATTCCCCACTAGCTAAAGTATTTGATAAACTAGATCACAGTTTAATTTTAGACAGGTTAATGTCACTGGAATTTAATAAGATTATCATCAGATAGATGAAAGTCTTACAAATATAGACAACACAGAGCTCTAATTGAAGGCTCTGTATCAAAACAGGTAACATCTAGGCTACCCTGGGGATATTTCTTTGGATCCATTTATTCAGTCTTGTGCTTATTACTGTGTCTACACCAGCAATGCTGAGTGTACAAATATGCAGGCGATGTAAAGACAGGTACTCCTGTTATTAGATCTTCAGACACCATCCTCATCCGAAATTAATAAATTTACAACTTAAAGAATTGGTTTATGTCCATGAGTCGGATTGCTAGTGTCAACAAATGTAAAGTAATGAAAATGCTACATTTGAATAATAATCCTATTATCAAAACTCTGCAGATTAGAATATAATTATAAATCATAAACTCTAGTTTCAAGGTAATTTTATGATGGACAGAAGTAAATGTTTATACCAACTTGATTATTCAAAACAGTTTCATCTAAACGCTCCGTAATTTTAACTGGTCTCCTTGTATCAGTAATTTAATCAGTTCTTGAATGTAACTCCATTTTTTTTCTTTCTCAGAATCAGTTGCAAATGCAATAGTTTCTTCAAATGACATTTCCAAGATGTATTTCTGTAAGCAGGAATTTTGGTTAACAATCAAAACTAAAATGCCTTGGTCTTTACATTCTTAGTCACGGGCATATATGTGGCAAACTATGTCTGCAGTAGTTAATTCAAACACTATTTTACATAAGCTTAGCAATCTGTCATTAATAATTCCTTTGTGTTGAAGTGTCTCTCTGTCTAACATTATGCCAATACATTCGAATAACTTCCTCTTCACATTTGGGCAGGCAATTCATTTGATCATTCAAAACTCTACTGCATAAATGGGTTGAAAAATTCTTTGAAATAAATGGTTTACTTTCATATTGTCGAAAGCATATCCTACGAATGTGCAGATACGCAAACTGTTTCCACGAATTCTTTAAATTTAAAAAAAACAGCAAACGTCGACATTTCTGACTGCTCCACAGCTGAAACAAGTGCAACCATGGGTCAAAAAGGGGGCGAGAGTTTGTTATTCGGAACATCAACTTTTTGAGAATGGGGAGGAATAAGTTGTAACTCCTCAGCACCAATACCCTTCTTTCACAAGTGTATGTATGGTATCTTCAGTTAATCTAGCTAATAAACCCAAAATACACCTTACTACTTACACTAAAAATAAGCAAACCTTGTAGCTAATTGGTGGATAACACACAGCTTAGAAACATTGGCAAAATACATAAACCCTTATGCTAAGAATATGAATATCAGCCACAAATATTCAGAGTTAAATAATACAGTTATTCATTTGAAATAAATAATTTTAAATAATTTCTTATCCAGGTAAATTTGCATACATTTTGGAATATGCAGGAAGAACTGAAAAAATAAATCAAACAAATAGATAATGGTCAGAAAAGTAAATCTACCATCTAAACCAGAAACTACCTGCTTCTGGCTAAAATATATATAGTGCCATTACTGTATCTGGTTTTAAGACTAAAATTAATTCTCACAGTTCTTTTAGGCAGTGTAATACAGCTTTCCAAAGGCCTCATCTCAAAAGATAGATTTTAGTAACTCATGTAACCCTCTTTTTTGAATTAACAAGTCATCACTTTCTTTATAAAGTCCCCAAACAGGATTTTCTTTTGCATCTAAAAGTTACCATGAGATGGACACCTCGCAGTAACTTTTTCAAATTCATAGTCTGCCCCAATGGTACTGCTTTGGCATGGAAAGCTGCAGCACCACAGTGGGCTGTCTGTGCAGCCATGCTAAATATTAATGAGGCAATCTGGGGGGAGAATCATATGCTAATTAGACATCTGCTGTCCTAGCATAACTGCTTGTGGTAAACCATTTACATAGCTGAGTGATGCTGCGTAGATTAACGTGGCTGCTCCTGACTGCTCATGGTAATGAGCAGAGCTGGGAAATTTAGTAGTATTAGGTGGGGCATGTGCATGAGTGTATGTGAGGGGTTGCATGTGTGAGTGTATACGAGTATGCATCTGCATGGGAGCTAGCAGTCAGAGAGTTAGTTATAGGATAAGTTAAGTAAGTGTGTGTATATATATATTAATGAATATATGAGTGTATCTATGAGTGCACTTGGGTGGTGTGTGTGTGTGTGTGTGTGTGTGTGTGTGTGTGTGTGTGTACATGGATGGGTTGGTGTGGCTGTCATACGTACACATTGCTCGACTAACAAGCAAAGCCTGCAGCAGTAGGTCAGGGAGAAACAATTGTCACCAGGGAGAACTCTCAATACATGGGTTGGGAGAACACTAGACACCAGGGAGAACTCTCAATAGGTGTGTTGAGGAAACAGGAGTCACCAAGGAAAATTCTCAAGACATGGTCAGTGGGACCACTAGACACTAGGGAGAACTCTCAATATGTGGTTAGGGAGGACACAAGAACCAGGAAGAACTCTCAATAAGACATGGGTTGGGGAAACACTAGACACCAGGGAGAACTCTTCCTGTGAAAGTTCCTTGAAGGCACTTTCACATAACATGGATTGGATGAGGAAAGATTAAACACCGGGGGAACTCTTCCTTTCATGCATTAAAGTCACTTACACATAACAGGGATTGGGTGGAGCAGCACTAGACAACAGGGATGCTGTACATAGTGTGCTTTATGGGCACTTTAATAAAACATAACTGAAATGTGGTGCGAGGAACCACTAGACAGCAGGGATACTTTTATGCTATGTACCTTAATGGTACTGAAAGGGAATCAAATGCTGCACCCTTGCCACAGCAAACCTCAGAACTAACCTGCTGCTCTAACTGAGAAGTTAGCACACCAAGTGCTTTTTACATGAATATTGAGCATGTCTGGCATCATTCAATGCCTGAAACAGTGTGTGATGTAAGAGGGGGAAGGACAGGGAATAGTAAGCACACATCTCATCCTTGTAGTGCAAGACAAGAAAAAATCATGGGTAGCTGCTACATTAGCCCCTTAAGACTTAGAAAGCCACTAGTCTAACAGCTTTTACACTACCATGTCATTTCTGAAAGATATGAAGCGGGAAATTCCGATGACATTAATGACTGACTGAAGTCCTTCATGATTTACAATGACAAGGAAAAAGGAGACATTGGGGATATTTTGACAACACAGGGACAGGAATTGTGTGTGTGTGTGTGTGTGTGTGTGTGTGTGTGTGTGTGTGTGTGTGTGTGTGTGTGCATGTGTGTGTGTGTGTGCGTGTGCCTGTGTGTGTGTGCGTGTGCACGTGTGCGTGTGCGTGTGTGCATGTGTGCGTGTGTGTGTGTGTGTGTGTGTGTGTGTGTGTGTGGGAGAGTGAATGAAGGGCCACCTGTACTAATACAACGTGGTTGCCACCAATTTTAACTACGCCCAAGAAGTGCTGATTTGCACTCATCGTAGTTAATAGTGATTCAGAGACATGCAAATTGGCTGATAATGAGCTCTTTCCTCATTTTGGCTAATGCGTCTCTGAATGTACTAGTACCACATGACAAACACACAGCCTTTTTTGCATAGCCTTTATTGCACAGCCTTTATTGTGAGCATTGGGGTCCTTTCTGAATCCCTAATAATGTTTCCTTGAAAAAAATAATTTATTTTTGTAAGAGGTTTTCATCTTTTCTTAACCAAACTATTCAACTCAGAATGTTTTTCGTAGATGACGAACTGTAAAAAAATAACTGAATGCCCATGTGCAACTTGTATTGTTAAATACATGGAAGATATGAACACAAGGCAAACCAAGTCACTAGACAAACACATTCTAAATGGTTAGTTCACTGTTCTGACTTTTGATATGGCAGACATTACAAAAGCACTACATAGAGTGTTTAGGCCTTTTTCTTCTAGGACAGTAAATAGTAAACTAGCTTATTTTCTCAGGTATGTCTCAGCTTAGGAATCTGTGAAGCTAAAATGTGGGTCTCTAAACACGTATGTTTCCAAAACGTTACAAAGCCAGATTTCTTTCCAAAATAAGGATAGATTTTTGCTCATCTGTATTCATACCTCTCAACCCCTCAGCAGAAGAAATCTAGACAAAGCTAAAAATAATGAGAGGACTAAAGCTCAAAAATAGGTACAGAACAGATTTTAGACATTGCTGTTATAAACTTAGAAAGTTGCTGGAATACCAGGTTTTGAGTTAACATGAATGTTTTAAATAATATGAAGCCTATAAATCAAATGTCTGTCATTATTTAGTCACGTCAGTCTGTGATGATTTCACAGATAACTACAAATTTTATGAGGAACAGATCAAAGATATATGGCAGAAATCTGGACATTTTACAATTTTTACAAGGTTACAGCATTGAATATTATTTGTTAGATTCTTTGGGGTTAATGTGTTTGTATTTGCTGGGGGAGATGACATAATTTGTGAGGTTGAATGTTCATTGGTGGGACTGTTTTATAAAAATTGCATGCTTTCATTGCATTTGTGCTATATTTCCCACTGAGGAAGGCATGTTTGCATTTGTGCTATATTTCCCACTGAGGAAGGCATGTTTGCCGAAACCGGTCTGGGACTATCAAATAATTATTTACTTATTTTGTTGTGATTTTTATACCTTGGTGCTGGCCGCTTGTTCACCTATTCCTGATTTGGTTTGGCCCTGCACTTGCCGTACGTGCGACTATTTTTACTTGACTATTGAATTTCAGCTCTGATGTGACAGTGTTGGCACGTTCTGTGTCTGTAGCTCTGGATTCTACAGCCTTAATCATGTTCCGGTTTTGCCTACCTTATTTGTCTTTTGCTGATATCTGGTGAATTGGATCCAGCTTTACTAAATCGTTTTTTGGTTTGTAAATAGACCACCTTTTGCATTGTACCGTGAAGCCTTGGTATGTAGTGGAAGCTTGGCCTGTCGTATTTCACTTTGGGCCGCGACCTCGTAATGTGTGTTTGATGAGAGTACTGTTTTGGAATAGTTATCATTTGACATCAGTTCGTGGGCCTATATTTGATGCAAAACATACATACTGGATCGGTCGACAGTTTGGAGCAGCATTTTGCTGGCATTGAGGATCGGGTAACAACGCCAGCATCATTGCATCTTGTTGTGCTCATAATATAACATTATATAAAAATATAGTGTTCAGGACAAATATTTTAATAGTATGGGGGTTACATCTGTTTGGTAACGCTATAGGATTAGACTTTGCATCCACTACTGATGAACTGTTTATCTGAAATGGAATTTACTCATTGGGGGCCTGCTTTTCAATTTACAACAATATAGTCAAGGTTTTGGATTTGTTATCACCTGATATTGATTCATGGGACTACAATGGAGGTAAAACTCATCTGCTCAGCCTACGAACAGTTGGGACTAGTGTCTTATTGGCATTAGAGACTGGTTAACAATGCTTGCATTGCCAGTTTTTACTGTGGTTACATCTAAACAGCATGAAGCAAACCTAATGCTTGGAACATTTATTTGGACAGTATGGTGAAATGTATTCTAAATTTATGGACATTTTTCAAGCTTTTTTTGTAACATGCCATGTACTTTAATGTCGCTACAACTATGAATGTGTATTAATATTAATTTCTAAGATTTTTTTTGAGTATGTCTGGCAGTGCCATTTAGAAGTTTGAGCTTGTAGCTCTTGCTTAGTGGGTGTTGGTGTTTAGACACATTTGCAAGCTCTAAAGTGGGATACTATCGGTTAGAAGTCCCAGTTATATTTTATTTTCAGTTTTTACTGTGGTTGTATTAAAACAGTACAAAAAAACCTAGTGCTTAGGACATACATTTGGATAGTATGGTGGTTACACATGTATTGTTACGTGATTGGACAACGTTGTACCTATTATTCTGAACTGTTGGAAGTTTCCATTACGAATATGTATTAATACTAATTTGTACCGCAATCTATGACTTTTTTTAATATGTCTGGTAGTGCTATTCAGACGTTAGAGCTTGTAACTTTTGCTTAGTGGGTCTTGGTGTTTAGACACATTTGGATGCTCTAAAGTGAGTTATAATTGGGTAGATATCCCAGTTATATTGCACTTTCATTTTTCATTGTGGTCGCATCAAAATAGTACGAAGAAATTTAGTGCTTGGGACATACATTTGGATAGTATGGTGGCTACACATGTATCTATTTTGTACCCAACATTGGTGAACTGTTGAAAGTCTCTATGTTGGGATATAATTTGGATTTATGGACATTTTTTCAAGCTTTTTTGTAACATGCTACATATCTTGATGTCACTATAATTACGAATGAGTATTAATATCTATTGTTACTTAAATGCTTGATTTTTGTGAACATGTTTGGTAGTGCTATTAAGATGTCAGAGCTTATAGCTTTAGCCCAGCAGGTGTTATTGTTTAGACATATTTGAAGGTTCCCAAGTGGAATATCATTGGGTGGAAACCCTGGTTACATTAGTTGTATGTTCCTGTGCCACATTAATAGCTATTTTTCTCAGTTTTTTTGATATCTTGCATTATATGTGGTTAATAATTGGGATGATTTTGGATGGTATTAGATTCAAAACAGGTCTATGTATTTTCATTACAAATTGAACGGTAAAGAAGGGTGAGCCCCTGTATGACCCCACTTGGGGCAAATAGCTCTGTATATATTATTGTGGACTTATTGCTGTATTTTTTGGTTAATTGTTGATAGTTATACTTCTATCAAGGGTCTACTTATTAACAAATGGGGGTCTGCTAAGGGCCTTACACACTACTTACTATATCATTTTGGATATTTTTCTTACATTGGACTATTGGTTGTATGTGCATACAAACATACTATGTACACTTTCTTTGGTCCTTTTTTATTATTTGAGCTAGTTGAATTTTTTTATTTATTTATTTTTTTTTTAATTATATTTGAGCTAGTTGGATTTTTCACTTTTTTGGTGATGAATGGTGGATCCCTGTTGAACTTTTGTATTGGATTAGGTATATTTGTATAGTGAGGGTTGTATTTGATTATACCTTCACATATTGGTTATTTGTTTATAGACAATATAACTCCCTTGGGGCTGAGTTTTGAGCAGACTGTTAGTCCTCTGATGTAGCATTGGTGTATGGGTGCTCAGTAGATTTAGATTACTGAAGCAATTGTATTGCAGGTTAACAGATTGTGGCCTTATTCTCATGGATCTTGAGGTGATTTTAAAAGGCCTTTATGCCGATAAAAATGACATATGGGTTTTTGGTATTTCCAATGATATTGGAAATAATATGGATGAGCAGAATATTGATCCAATTGAAGGCTGCAGTCTGGTTTTCAATAAACTAGGAAAGAGTATGAAAACATTACAAACAAATATCTGGCACCTTAAGCTTTTTAAAGCTTACCAAAGCAAGGATATCACACCAAGAGGGCTTAGGGTTAAAATGCAACCTCTTGTGGGCAAGATGGATGATTTGTTATTGCAGGAGTGGAGTCTTACTCAACAGAATGCATCCATGTCATTTGTCCATATTCTAAGTTCATATTATGAACGGACGATAGATGGAAATATTGAAGATGTTAAGAACTCGTGTGGAGAATTGAAAATGTATGAGGGTCAACCTCAATACTCTCACAAGGCAACTTTTTACTTTTGAGAAGTAAATCAAAGAAAAGAAAATACGTAAGTTCAACAGGAATCTGACTGATTATCAAAGGGGTAAGTCCTTTGATGCTCAGAAAATTGTTAGGTTTTCTGAGTCCAATAAATCTATGGGGGGACCAATAGAAAGAGACCTAGGTCTGTCCTTAGGAAAACAATGAATACATATAGCAGTACATCTGCTGATGAGTCATCGGCTACTGACACAAGATTCACCTGACCCAAAGAAACAGTGTAGCTCCAAAGACCACCCTTTAGACATGGCAGGAGGAGGGGTGAGAGAAAACACAAAAATAGACACAGTGGAAGTTTTGCTTCAGACCTTAATGTCCCAGTAGAGAATGCTGATTATAATATTTTAAATATTTCCAATGTTGAAATTACCTCTGAACAAAAACAACTTCTTAATAAAGGCCTTAATTATGTTGCGGGCTTTTTTGTGGATGAAACCAGTATGGTTACTGATGTACATGACTTTTGTCGTAAACTGAATCTAGACTGTTTTTTGGTTCTAGAGATATTTCTCAAAGGTTGTCTGACTTTAAGTTTATAATATCTGAGTTCAGCCTCCTATGAACAAGCATGTGTCCATATTCCAACAGGCTGTGCTCAGGGATATTCATTTTGGATTGGGTCAATATACTCCACTTGGTCATAACCTTACGGTTGGGGAATGACAAGCCTTACAGGAACTTAAGAACAATAAAATTATTGTGATATTACCAGCTGATAAGAGAGGGGTGGTAGTCATTATGAATACAGATTATTATCTGGGGGAGGGAAATGGACAGTTGTCCAACCCTCAACACTATATGCATATGCCTATTGACCCCACACCCAATTTCAAAAGGGAAATTGACTCTTTCCTAACTAAGGCTGTCGAAGAAGGGATTATGTCAGATTATGTGAAATTACATTTGACTGTTTCAGATCCCCAGAAACAGATATTATACCTATTATCAAAGATACACAAATCCCTGACTAAACCCCCTGGTAGACCAATAGTTTCCGGTAATGGTTCATTGATGGAACCTCTTTCTGTATTTTTGACCCAATATTTGAAGCCGCTGTTAAATTTGATTCATGCTAGAATACAGGATATGACCCAATTTCTCAAAATATTATCGGATACCCAATTGGAGCCAGACTGGCTTCTATGCACCCTGGACATAAAAGCTTTATACACCAACATTCCCCACTAGCTAAAGTATTTGATAAACTAGATCACAGTTTAATTTTAGACAGGTTAATGTCACTGGAATTTAATAAGATTATCATCAGATAGATGAAAGTCTTACAAATATAGACAACACAGAGCTCTAATTGAAGGCTCTATATAAAAACAGGTAACATCTAGGCTACCCTGGGGATATTTCTTTGGATCCATTTATTCAGTCTTGTGCTTATTACTGTGCCTACACCAGCAATGCTGAGTGTACAAATATGCAGGCGATGTAAAGACAGGTACTCCTGTTATTAGATCTTCAGACACCATCCTCATCCGAAATTAATACATTTACAGCTTAAAGAATTGGTTTATGTTCATGAGTATGATTGCTAGTGTCAACAAATGTAAAGTAATGAAAATGCTACATTTGAATAATAATCCTATTATCAAAACTCTGCAGATTAGAATATAATTGTAAATCATAAACTCTAATTTCAAGGTAATTTTATGATGGACAGAAGTAAATGTTTATACCAACTTGATTATTCAAAACAGTTTCATCTAAATGCTCCATAATTTTAACTGGTCTCCTTGTATCAGTAATTTAATCAGTTCTTGAATGTAACTCCATTTTTTTTCTTACTCAGAATCAGTTACAAATGCAATAGAGTTTCTTCAAATGACATTTCCAAGATGTATTTCTGTAAGCAGGAATTTTGGTTAACAATCAAAACTAAAATGCCTTGGTCTTTACATTCTTAGCCACGGGCATATATGTGGCAAACTATGTCTGCAGTAGTTAATTCAAACACTATTTTACATAAGTTTAGCAATCTGTCATTAATAATTCCTTTGTGTTGAAGTGTCTCTCTGTCTAACATTATGCCAATACATTTGAATAACTTCCTCTTCACATTTGGGCAGGCAATTCATTTGATCATTCAAAACTCTACTGGATAAATGGGTTGAAAAATTCTTTGAAATAAACGGTTTACCTTCATATTGTCGAAAGCATATCCTACGAATGTGCAGATATGCAAACTGTTTCCACGAATTCTCTAAATTTCAAAGAAACAGCAAACGTCGACATTTATGACTGCTCCACAGCTGAAACAAGTGCAACCATGGGTCAAAAAGGGGGCGAGAGTTTGTTATTCGGAACATCAACTTTTTGAGAATGGGGAGGAATAAGTTGTAACTCCTCAGCACCAAAACCCTTCTTTCACAAGTGTATGTATGGTATCTTCAGTTAATCTAGCTAATAAACCCAAAATACACCTTACTACTTACACTAAAAATAAGCAAACCTTGTAGCTAATTGGTGGATAACACACAGCTTAAAAAACACTGGCAAAATACATAAACCCTTATGCTAAGAATATGAATATCAGCCACAAACATTCAGTTAAATAATACAGTTATTCATTTGAAATAAATAATTTGAAATAATTTCTTATCCAGGTAAATTTGCATACATTTTAGAATATGCAGGAAGAACTGAAAAAATAAATCAAACAAATAGATAATGGTCAGAAAAGTAAATCTACCATCTAAACCAGAAACTACCTGCTTCTGGCTAAAATATATATAGTGCCATTACTGTATCTGGTTTTAAGACTAAAATTAATTCTCACAGTTCTTTTAGGCAGTGTAATACAACTTGAATTCTGTCTCCAAAGGCCTCATCTCAAAAGATAGATTTTAGTAACTCATGTAACCCTCTTTTTTTGAATTAACAAGTCATCCCTTTCTTTATAAAGTCCCCAAACAGGATTTTCTTTTGCATCATTGTGAATATTAGAAAATGATTTCTTGTTTCCACAGTTACTTATACAAGGGAGGATAGTTAAGATTCAGCAAGCCAGAGTGCAAACAAAAAATTACCTTTGACCTAGCTTAACATTTCTAAGCAGCTTTTGACACTGCAAGACTATTTTAAACTGTACCATTTTCAATGATAAATAATTTTCTTAGACATATTACACTTACTGAAAAGGAAAGTACCGTGCTGGTTGTTTGAGTTTTTTAACATTTTTATGCAACATGATTTTAATTTGCTACTTTGCTACAACTAATTCACTTCTGATGAATTTTCCTTTTAAAATAGTGACATGTTCTCATTTTATTATACTTTTCCTCAAAGGCATCATTAAAGTTGATATATAAATACAGATGTGAAAAATGTTGACTTAAATATGTCTCATTATTCACAAAGTATGCAGTAAATAGGGCTACTTGCTATTTATAATCAATTACCGGAGTCATACATAAAATAAAAAGTTATGCTAACAGTAGTATAAATTATAGCTGTCTTTTCTTGTCAAAATGCTACTGTAATAAGAATCAACATATATATATATATATATATATATATATATATATATATATATATATATATATATATATATATATATATATATATATATATATATATATATATATATATATATATATATATATATATATATACAGTTTAGAACATTAGAGCCTTAAGGGCAGTATGAAAATGTAATATTACTAGTGCCATGGGTGGGTATGGAAGGATTAAAGTTAAATTTGTTTCAGATCCTTGCAACAGCAAAACAGAACGATTTAGGAGATGGTGTGAATAATTTATTATTACATAAGGAATACAATTAGCAAGTGTGCCTGTATTGTTATATATATAAAGCTTACAGAACACATTATTTTTAAACATTGTTTTAAGAGAGAATTTGATCACAGTAATTAATGCAATTTTTTTGACAGATCTGCAGCAGGGCTAGCCACCTGGTGGCATAAACCTTGGCTCTAGATGATTGTCACTAAAGAAGTGATACCCTGCCCCATGTGCAAAAATGGGGAAAAGGGGTTGTGGACAGATGAAGGTGACATATTTTTAAAACTACTTTACTGCTTAACATAATTCAAAAGGCTATACAGCTGTTTTAACTGTAGTTCTGTTTAATGCCTGATGAAAGATATCAGCATAAAAGTTTGTAGCAGTTTTGGTGACACAAATGTAAAACCTTTTCTTTGGCTTTAGCAAGAGTTATTGATTTGACTGTATTCATAGCTTTGGTACAATTATTACTTGTTTTGAGTCATTAGGAAAAAGTTAATTAAACTGCATGTCTTATGTTTTAATAGTGAAGATGATTGTGGGTAAAACTACTTTCCCTAACTATATTGAGTGGTAGAAAATTCTCCAGCTCTCCTCAATTCTTGTAAAGGCCAGTGTAAGTGTCCTACCAGATGTCCTTTGAAACTCCCGTAGACAGACAAGACTGCTGAGGTTCATAAGATTCCTCAGAGACATGTGATTGTAGTAGGCTATGTCTTAAAATGAAACACAAATGTCTTTAAAACAAAATACAAATAATAACTGTGCAAAAGTGCCATAAGGAGAGAAGAAAACTGTTTAAAGTTTTCTCATGGTGGAAGTAGGAATAGTAACTACACTTGCTACAGTAAACAGTCTTACCCATACGTCTGCTGTCTTCTTTCGGGGGAGTCACTGTTACATGTCATGTAATTGGGGAAGACTTCCAGACAGAACAATGATACCCAGATCCCTTGAAGCATAACCATACCAAAAGTTATCTTAATCCTGAACTCTGCATCCAGTGTATAGTGTTTTTTCACAAGACAGTTGACAATAGACCTTGTTTCAGCTTCCAAAATATCTTGTGCAGAAATATTTTGGAAGAATATGGATGCTGTGGTTGCTGTCATGGTAGGATAAGCTGTCTCTGTGACTTAAAAAAAAAGTTTGTTGCATTTGTCATAGCATAAGACAGCACAGTGTGTCGACCATTTAGAAAGGGTCTGTTTGGCCATTTTTCTCTTCTGAAAAGATAACAATTGTTGATCAATCTTTATGAAATCATATGACCTCTTTATACACTACCTTAACTCTCTGTGGACACCCAACAGATGCAGGTGATGTTCTTCACCATCTTGGTAGTTTGTAAAGAATACTAGCAATTAAATGACTTAAGTATGAATCAGTGAGTGATACCCTTTCACTGGGGAACACTAGGAAAGGCTGTCTACCCATGAGTGCTTGTAGTAATGAAATCAGGGTTCCTATTATTTCATTGAATGGCTATACTGTTGAACAGCATTTAATCATAAATGCCATTCATCAAACCATTCTGACTGAGATCGCATTATGGTAGTGATCAGGAAATTTACCCTTTCCCCACTGTAGTTCAATCTCAGAGTTCAAAAGGAAAAAGCACTCAGATAGCTGCTGCTCACCCACAAACTTCTTTAATAACACAGCACAGCACACCCAATAAAAAAAAAAATTATTGGGTGTGCTGTGCTGCGATATTAAAGAAGTTTGTGAGTGAGCAGCAGCTATCTGAATGCTTTTTCCTTTTGAATAACAATCTCAGAGTTGGTATATATAATTAGCAAGGGTCCCCCTACATGGAGGGTTTGATGAACCTTTCCAATGAAATGTTGTTCGACAACATGGTCGTTCAGTGAAGTAATATAGACCCATGAAATCCTCCTGCCTGAAGTAAGAGAAACCAGTAACAGCAACACCCAGGAGAGATAATAATATTCTGCTGAACATATTGGTTCACAATGAGTTAAGGTTAAATTTTCTAACCTAGAGTTCTATTCTTGACATGGACATCTTAAGTGAAAGCTTCTAATATGTAATGAATGATGAGCTGATATCTGTGGGATACTTCTAGTCAGACAGATTATGCAACAACATGAATCTTAACTAATGAGGAAACCACATGTGAATCAAACAAGTTGTTTAAATAAAACAGAAACCCTGGTATAGTAGAGTGCAAATGTTAACTGTGTTTGGCAGTGATGTTTTCTTGTATTATATCTCTTCAAACTACTTTAAAATATTTAGTACTGCCAATTTAAAAAAAATAAATACCTATTAATATGAAAACTGTATTCTTCATGCTGAAACGTTCAGAGCTGTGAGGCTAAGGTGGGGAATTTTGCTCTTCTTGATGGTTAGTAAAGATTTATGTAGAACTAATCGCCACGTTGAAATAGAAATCAGGGTCATTAACAGTGAAAATCAAGGTTGTTTATGTCAAGATGAAACTATCTAAACCAAATCAGCCTTGTCTGGTTTTGTTTTATAAAGATCTTTCTAGATTAATAGAAAAAGAGGAAGGGCATATGACAAGATCTGCATTAACTGACAGGAGAGGCAACTGTCTTCCAAACTAAAATAAAATGAAAACACCAGACCACCAAGGTTAGACAAAACACTTGTTGATTTATTTATAATGCCAAATAACTAAGCGCTTTCACCAGAAACACAACCTGGCTTTATCAGAGTCATCTGGTCAATAAACACCCATCCTCTTAAATATTCCAGTACAACACCCTTCAATCCAATCAAAAAACAGATCCTTAAATTACATCACATAACAATTAAAAACCTAACAAGTTGAAACTTAAAAAAACTGTATGTATAAAAACAATTAATAGTTCAATTACCTGCTATAAAATTTCATTCTGATAGTGAATTTCCATATAAAGTAAAAAAACAAAACAAAATGAATAAAGACAACCCATAGGGAAAAAAAACTGTCTTAAATCACATTAGCCCTATGTTTTAAAACAGGCATTAAGGAGATACTTTCATTTAATCCTGGCAACTTTAAGGCATTAAGCCTTAGTTGCCATCTGAGTTCTCTCATCTCTACCTCCGTCTTGACATCACCCCCTTTCTCCATGTTTGGCACTCTATCCACTACAAAAAACAGAATTTTTTTTTTAAATTCATACATTTGTTGCTGTGTAAGTAGAGTGCATTATGTTCATCCTTATTCTTAATACTTCTGATGTGTTCAGAAATTCTGTCATGCAGCCTGTGAATAGTCTTTCCTACATAAAACGCATCGCAGGCTGTACACATGGCAACATAAACTAACATAGTACTACTGCAATTATTTTTCCCCAGACATGCTATAGAAAACTTATAGTCCTTAATAAGTACATAGGGGCCATCATTTATATAATGGCAAAATCTACAGTGACCACATTTTGACATTATAGATGTTTTAAACTTGTTTTCCTCTATATTTGCCTCTAACCAGTTCTTGATATTCTTACCCCTACTGTAAATAATTTTGGGCTTGTTACACACAATAGCTTTCATCTCTTGATTTAAACAAAAGTCCCAACCAAAGTTCAGGGATGAAATAAAAAGGGGAGCTGACAAGCTGTATTTCAGCACTAGTGCATCCCCATAACTTTTTTTGTCCCCTTCCTTCAAGTTTGTAATATTTCCATTAGTTAAAATTGGACAAAATATAGTCTTCCTTACTACTGTAATTTCTTTTCTAATCTTTAACAATAACTTTAAAGGGTAACCCCTGTCAAGAAACATACCTATCAATTTAAACAAATATAGAAGGAAACAAGTTTAAAACATCTATGATGTCAAAATGTGGTCACTGTAGATTTTGCCGTTATATAAATGATGGCCCCTATGTACTTAGTGGATAGAGTGCCAAACATGGAGAGAGGGAATGATATCAAGATGGAGGTAGAGATGAGAGAACTCAGATGGCAACTAAAGCTTAATGCCTTAAAGTTGCCAGGATTAAATGAAAGTACCTCCTTAATGCCTGTTTTAAAACATAGGGCTAATATGATTTAATACAGTCTTTTTTTCCTTTGGGTTGTCTTTATACATTTTGTTTTTTTTTACTTTATATGAAAATTCACTATCAGAATGAAATTTTATAGTAGGTGATTGAACTATTCATTGTTTTTAGATACATATACATACAGTTTTTTTATGTTATAACTTGTTAAGGTTTTTTTAATTGTTATGTGATGTAATTTAAGGATCTGTTTTTTGATTGTCTTGAGGAGTGTTGTACTGGAATATTTAAGAGGATGGGTGTTTATTGACCAGATGACTCTGATGAAGCCAGGTTGTATTTCTGGTGAAAATGCTTAGTTATTTGGCATTATAAATAAATCAGGTGTTTTGTCTGACCTTGGTGGTCCGGTGTTTTTATTTTATTTCATTTTCTCAGTCTAGTGTTCCTTCTGGACCAGTTGTGTATGTCTTCCAAACTATCCCATAATGCATCACAGAGAAGAAACCTGAAGTAAATAGCAAACAGACCCACTTCTGGAAGAACCAACATTTCTGTAATTTAATGACAAGTTCATGCATCCATTTTCTATTTATCAGCCAATGTCATGTCCTGCTGTGTTCATCTGTGCCAGCAGATTTTTTCCATCTTGGAACATGGATTTCTAACAGCTGGAGATTCTGTTCCATGGCCCATTCCCAAAATTAAATGGTCTCTTTGCAAGGTTGGAAGATTTGGTTTCTCTTGCTTATCCGTGTACTGCATCACTGTAGCACTGTATGTGTGGATTTTAGGGGAATTTGGCTGAAGTTTGGCCTGGAACTGTCAAATCATTAGACTTCTTTTACCTCAATATTTCCATTACTGAGACCAGCTGCCTTGAATCATAAGTAATTGGTGTGGGCCCAAAAGGCAGAATACAAAGAATTTGTAACCAAGGTTTGAACTCTGTATTGCAGAAGTTATACTACACTTACAGATAAGTTTAACCTATGTGTTTATTCTAGGAGTTTCTTCTTTATGTCCTGTGTTATAGGAATCACCATATCCAGAGGATCTCTGGAATGGTTTCAAATGTTTTTTGGGATGTCATTGCATCTTACTAATCTGTAATTTTAGTTCCAGGACCAAAACAATGCAGGAAAAGAACATACTCTAGTGTTCTCAAAAATTGTACTGCTACAATGGTTTTTCACAGTACTAAATGGATCTCAATTTATTTATTCTGGTACAGAAAGCCTATGGCTAACCCGAACCTACAAATGCTACTATAATAGTCATTAATATTGAGGTAATCAGAATATTTCTTATAGTCTCCTTTTTTTCCAAAGAATAAAACAGTAAACTGGTTTAACCGTTTAAGGTAGTTTCCTTTACTGGCATCAGAAATAGTTTAGAATACATTTTTTAACTCTCTGAATGGTAGGGCTTTTTTGGATAACATTATTTGCCAATAAATTATTCATTAGTTGAAGGACCAGATAAACCAGATTAAATTGTCCAGGCCTAACTGTTCTTGGAGTTGCTGGATATATTTTATGGTAGAATCTTCTGGAATTGCTCACAACACCCATTTGGCTATGATTATATTTTGCCAGTAAGACTCCTAATAATAATGGGAAGGTGGGAGAGATGGGAGAAGGTAGCAGGCATTCTTAATATTTCTGTTGGGTCTGTCCTTTCCCTTGGCCTGCTGGTGCAAGAGCTGTGGAAGAATTTCTTTATTATAAAATTCCTATTTTTTATTATTCTTAGTGAAATATTCCAAGAGTGGGAGAACAGAAGGTGAGTGCATATCCTTGAATCAGGACCTTGTTTTATCTTTCTTTTCTATGTCCATAACAAGTACCATCAAATGATTGTCCAAAAAACTTCACTTTCAGCTCCATTAGATAATTTTGATCTCATATTCATATTGTAAAAGTATGTTGTAAGTCAAGCTAGCCTTCTCAAATCCATCACTGATGGGGCAGCTGTCAAAACAATATCCATACCATCATAAGCAAATATCAGTGTAACCCTCTTGTCTTGTTTAGCTCTGTAATTAGTTTCTCTATTCCATGTGTGACATTACTCTTTGGAATACTCTACAGATAATGCAATGGCTCTAAAATTAAGCCTTAATAAGACACCATGTGACAGTGTTGTGCTCTAATTCTTAAGGATAAACCTGATTGCCATATTTTAATAGAAACCCTGAATCTTAGTACAGTGGGAATGAAGCTACAGAAGTAGTTTTCCCATATGGGATACAGTTTCATATAGAAATAGTTATAAGGCCAACCTTTTGAACTTTATGTAAGTCCTGCTTAAGAGACGTTTATATAATGTCAACCTTATTTAGGTTCTGAAATCAGTGACTCAAGGTACTGTTTGCCTTCAGCATATCTTTGAAAGTACAGTGGATAAACTGTTCACGTAGCATCTATAAGACACTTCATCTTTCTATATCAATTCCCTGGAACTGAAGCATTAGTTGCAGACCCATCAACAATTTCTGCCATGAAATCTGAAGATTCCTTAAAGGAAACAGTTTCTGACAGAGGAGCTGAGAATTTTGAATATTTTATTTATCAGTGTCGGGGAGATGTATTTTGCTTAATATAGAATTGTCTTCTTTGCTAAAAGAGGCTGAGGAAGGGATTTTTTTTTCTCTGTTGTCCTCTTGAACCTTAGTAGGTACTTGTACTTGTTCATGTCTAATCGCTCTTTCCAAAAGCTGGAACTAATCAAGTGAAAATAGCAATGTAATCCGCTGTTGTTTCAATGGGGATTACTGTACCAAAGTGAAGTACCCCTTAGCAAACAATTTACAATTAAACTGGAAAGCTGCAGTAACAAAGCAGCCAGCTTAGATGGTATTATAAAAGACCACATCAGAGAAAACACTCAAGAACTATAAGATGCATCCTCTACTGACCACTTGGTCTGATATGTTCAAAGATGTTGAAGTAGGTGTAGATGAAGCAGATGATGATAAAGGTGATGATTTTGAGGATAGGCATATACGAATGTCCTGCCTCATCTTTTGGCATTACTACGTTTGTTGAAAATTGTAATACTTTAGATAACTACAAGTTTTCCTGTTTTGGGAAGCTATTTGTATTGTAGTTGAAGTAGAAGAGGTGAACTTTAACTTATTTAGGCCTTCTGCAGCTTCCTACCATGATTCCTTGTTTTAATGTTATCACCTTATTAATTTTCTCTTGTATAGTGTGAACGTCTCTGAAATACATTTTCAAGAAAATGGGAAAAACAAGATTTAAAAGAAAGCTGAGAAACATGATATTTTGTGGCAGAAAATTAGACTACAGTGTACCACAGCTACAAAATTAGTTTGCTAACTTTTAAATTAATGGTCTCTGAAGAAAAATAACAGATGATAAATGAGGAAGAGGTACTACAAAGACAAGTTTAATCAGAGTTAAAGTGGGACTTATAGCACTTAAAGTGATAAGAAGAACACAGGCAAGCTCCTATCAATGTTCACTTTATATGGGAGTCACGTGCAAAAGCCAAGCTTTGAAAGAATGCTAGTGCAAAATGAATGCTGTTCTTCCTAGTGACTGAGGCACACATTGTGACATTTCTGACCATGAATGAGGTCAGATAAGATGGGAAAAACCCAAATGTTAGAAGTTGCTGTTACAGTGATCTTCCCTTAAGAATATGCCTCCTTTAGACAGCAGTATAACCTATACATATGACAATAAAATATTGTGCTGCATTAAAGCTGCATTTGTAATATCAGTGGAGTATGTTTTACTATGGGTTCATCGGTAAATACTAGATTGGCTGCCCTAGAGGGGACATTTTAAACCTAACCAAATTCTCTTTTGGTGTTAAATTGGTCTTATCTATCCCATGCTCAATAATTATATATTACCCTAGTGGGAAAAACTGTGATCATACCCATGCATAGTATAAAGTACTGAGGAGTTGCCTCAGTCCATTAGTAGTATGGGGGCAGTCCTGGGTGTACATTTTCGGTTTCCCATCCATAGATCAGAGTTGTGCTTAAATATTAACAGGGATGACCTTTGTCTTATGTGATGAGGAGTCTATTCCAGAGCAGCTGTATCCTCTGCAAGATAAACCTGTCCCTTCAAACTGTTGTGTTGATGTTACATGAGAAGTTTTGATCATTGAGACCAAGTATTTCTCATGCCATTTGGCTTGCTGATGTACATTATGTTCATCAGTATTGGGTCAGAGGATGCCCTGTATGCCGGACACAGGTCACCTCTTAGCAGTCTCTAGGATATAAAGTATAGTGATAGGCTTTGAGTCGGTTCATGTAAGGTATATTGTTTAAGCCTTGTATCCTTTTAATAAGGTATCTCTGTGGGCATTCCAGTTGTTGCATGTGTCTGGACAGATACATGCTAAAGGCATCATTATACTCCATGATTGGCCTAATAAGGACTGAGTAATGGGGGAACTATGACATCTCTTGATCTGGACATAATCCCTTTGTTTATAAGTTGCGCAATATAGAAAGGCTTTCTTATGACAGTGGACAAAAGAAGATCAAATGTTAGGTCACTGTTCACATCAATTCCCAAATTTCAAACAACTGGCTCACCTCTTAGGGGTGTATTGTCAAAGTGGTAGCTCCCCCTGGGTAGCTAACCTCTCCAATGATACAATAATGCATTTTTGGTATTTAGTTTCAGTCCATGATTTTGGCACCAGTTATTTGTTTGGGACAAACCTTCCATCAAAATGGCTAAGTCATTTGGGGATTCAATGACTACCCCTAGCTTGTAGTCACCTGCAAACATAGTCAGCCAGGACCCTTTGGTATTGGGTTTTACTTCAAAGAAGTAGATGCCAGAAAGGAAAGATCCCAACATTGAACTCTGGGGGATTCCACTGGTGGCTGGTCTTTTTGTAGAGGTAAGTTTGCATATTTTGATCTGCTGCATCCTATCTGTGAGCCATTTGACAATTCATCAGGTGATATAGGGAGTTACTGGATTATCCCAGTTTATTTAGCTTTTCTACTATGCCTGAGTAGGGAACTGTGTCAAAAGCTTTGGCCAGGCTGAGGTATATGGTATGTACCATTTTACCTTCATCCATTGCTTTGGTGACATTTTACCAAAAAATCCAGTGGGTTGAGTAAGGATGACCTACCCTCGATGACTCCAAAGTAAGATGAATCTAGTGTTTGGAGCTTCCCTGTTGCCCTTATTGATTTGTTCTGTGATAGGTCTTTCCAGGGCTTTGCGTATGAGGCTGGTCAGACATATGGGTCTGTAATTGTCTGGTTCTGTGGAAGGACCTTCCTTATACAGGGGAATGACTACAGCTGTTCTCCATTTGCTTGCTACAAAATTTGTAATGAGTCTGAGGTTGAACAGTGTTGCTGGGGGGGGGCTTAATTGTGCTTTATGCTAGTTAAGCTGCATTCATCTACATTGCTATGTACTTCTTATTGCATCTTAATAATGATATGGAGAAAGAAAAGCAAGAGGATTATAACAAGGAAGACTTCCTCCTGGAAGACATTCAAAATAGCAGCAGATTAAAATATTTTTAATGAGTAAAGAATGGTTTGTTTAATTTCTTAAGAATGACTTTTTTGGCTCAGACCCATGGTACAGAGGATATTATTCTGACTATATCTTAGACAACCAGAGGTTAATTAAAAGCTTGGGTGCTTGCGCAGCCTTGTAGGGAATGATGGGCTTGAACAGAGAATGCCAGCTCATCCATTCTGAGAGGATAGAGTAGTCCCAGTATGCCCTTTCAGCTATCAGCCAGTGAAAGCTTGCAGGCAACATAAGGAGCAGGACCAGGGGATGTATTCATTGTTCTCTCATGCTGCTGATGATAGCCATCATTTGTGGGTAAGTGGAGAAGAACACATAGAGCACTGTAGACCATTGTGATAATGTGAGTACCCATTTGAACCACCAAGGTCAATGTTATTATGATAAGAAAAAACACATAATCTGAATCAGTGTTTGCAGGTTTGTCCACAATCCACTTCCAGGGCTGCCTTTATATCAACTGTCCTGGTTGTTTTTAAGGTGGGCTGGTGATACCTAGTGGCAGAGACTGAATGGTCTTAAGACTGATGATACTGGGTTGAAGGTCAGCAGATATTGAGGGAAAAAGATATAGAAAAATGGCTTTTTACTTATCTTACCTATTTCACTCAGTGTCGTTTCATGAAGGTATGTATGATGTGAGTGCGTATTATGTTTGTTATGTGATTAGACTGGCATCTTTTCCAGAATTGTTTTATTTTCTTCCTTGTGCCTTTTAAGTGCCACAAGAGATTTCATCTCCATGTGACCATGAATTGGATAAAATGAGTTTTGAAGAATGAATAAATGAATGCATGAATGGATAGATGGATGCTTTCCTACACAGAAAGCACAGATTACTAACCATGGTCTGTTTACCTCTACATACAGATGCAGTCCTGAAGATATTGACACATTAATAGTATATAAAGCTCAGTTATTTTACCAGTCTTATGAATACTGTTTGCATTATTATTTTATCATGCTAACTACACCACATTTTGAGTATTTATGTAGTTTTCTTACAAATATTTTTAGTATATACATAATGCCCTCCATCATCTAGGTAATGTTACTTGGTTAAGGTTGGTCTTGGTTGTTGTTATAGTTAATATTTGTATTCTTCATGTTGCCTACTGTTCTCCTGCACTGTTTGTGATCTCAGTTCTCTTAAGACGACAAAAGTCTTAATAAACTTAAATTATATAAAAAAGAATACTGACATCCCAATATTGTATAAACAATCAGTAACACAGGTCTTTTTCACAGCCAGGGAGAAAATTAAAGTGTCTGAAAAGCAATAGAGATCTGTCAGAATTGGAATGCAAAACATTAGGGACATTTTTCTGCTGACAAGATTTATCAGATCCAAGCAAAACTCTGAAAATTGTCAATGTTTTCTAATAGATTTATATTTCTAAGGAGAATCTTATAATGAGAGAACCAAAAACAAATGACTTTGTTTTAATTATTACTGGTTACATTTTAATTATAGAGATCAAGGTTTTTGCTGAGAATAAGTACATCAACCATGTCTGTAGAGAATGATCCCCCCAGGCTGCTTAAATGTAGTTTAGGTTGCTAGTTGTCTTATATAATATGATTTACAAAGGCAAAAAATTGGATAGTATATTGTGGTAAACCAACTCGTAGTACCTAAACCAAGCAAACTACAAAAAACTCAACTCTGGAAATGCCAGACCCCAAGATTTAATATAGAATAATGAAAGACAGATGCAAAGCTTTCGGGTAAGAGCCCTTCTTCAGTGCAAGAATAAAATTCAACCAAACAACTTATATTATAAAGGTTTAAAAGCATATCATGTGACATAACCACCAATCATAATACATTAACAATTAAACATTTAAAAAAATACAATTTAAGATAAGAAAGCTTTAAGTCAAATAAAATCATACATTATTTGTATTGCTTTTACTTCTTCATCAATATAAGTTTAATGCTTATTGTAGAATTAATACCTGGTTCTTAACCTACAATCTTAATATCCAATTCTATTCACTAACCTCCAGTCTATTGTTCATATCACCCCCTCTGACATGTTTACATATTATATCCATTATTTTAAACTTAAATTCATGATTCAAACTACATTCCATCATATGTTTCACTAATTCATTCAATAACACATTCCTCAATATCTCAGATTTATGTTCAGTAATATGTTTTTTCAACCTACAATTACATTTGTCAACATAAAAGGTAGAACATTTAGTGCAGGTTGCTAAGTATACTATATTTATAGTGTTGCAGGTAGCATAACATTCAAAAACATATTCTTCCCCTGTTTTGGATGCCTAAAAATATTCTCACAATTTGTATATGCAAAATTTGACCTATCCCCAGTCAACTTTTCTAAAGTAATTTTGCAAAGTAAAGGTCAAGATAGACTGAATAAATTAAGGTATGTGTAAAGACTGGTAGAGATGGGTGTAGGCTGCCAGCCTTGTCAAATAGAATTTGGTACATGATTTTGTCATTTGTAAATATGAATGTTGAAATACAGGCTTGTTTTCTTAAATGAAAGAATATGATGTGAAATGTTGAACTTCAAACAATGTAACAACATTTCCCTCTGCTGTAAAGAAAGCTAAGACAAGCATTTCATGTCTGTCCTTTGAAGTTAAAATTATGACATGTCTGTCCTTTGAAGTTAATGATTCAAAGTCATTCCATCTGGGGTAGCACATTCTTTTAACCAAGATTAGATTGCTAGATTTAAACAAGCAAATGTATTTTTATTGCTCTGGTTTCTTCCTAGGTGTAAAAGAACGTAGATGCAGTTTTCTGTTGACCTGGGAATCCCAGGAAGTTGTGAAGAATGATGTAATGTTTATCAGAACTACAATTTCAGTTTAAACAGAGAGAACCAGAGATTATTAAGCATTTTTGTCTTGACCATCCAACTCACAGCACTGTCTTGCTTATATGTAAGTTATCTTAGACTTGTGTTTTCTTTTGAAATAGCTAGGAACTAGAAAGATTAGACTAAGTATTTTTCTGTGATGTCAGAACTTTACTGTTGTGTTATTTTAAGTATTTCTCTGTGATCTCTGAACTCTTGAGTAGCACTGTGTAGTAATAAGTATTATCTTGTGTTTTTATTTCTCATTAAACATTTTAAAACCTTTCAATGGTGGCTGTTTTGTGTAGAGATAATTTAAGCTCTAGAGTACATTGCATATTTCTAGAGTTTACTGTCCAAGTCACTCTAAATAAGCTTTGACCGTTTAGTCACACTTACCAGTTGGATAATAATATTGCACGGTAATAATCGGATACCCTTTTAAGGCCCTTTGAGTATCTGATAAGTATTAGTGGGTGGTGGCAAGTGGAACTACCGTATAGTCTGAGAGAAAGGGGCACAGCTTGAGAAACTGTGCCAGCCTTCCCCAGGAGTGTCTGTGTGGTTGTATAAACTCTTCTCAAAGTGCATGTGTGTGTATGTGTCAGCTACTTGGGCAGGGACATGAAGCACTGGTTGGACAGAGAGGGTGCTAGAAGTTTTAGCTTGCCCACTAAGTTGAGATCTGGACCCTATAGATGTGTCAGTGGGGGAGTCTTATTGAGGACCTGGAGAGCAAGGGTGCAACCAGTCCCGGACTGACTGTGATCTCTATGTGCTCTTAAGGGAAATTGTTCTTTACTGTGTGTATTTGTTATCCTTTCCTCATATATGAGATGCCCTCTCTGGTGTTAGTGGTGAGGATTGAGGCTCTTTGATTGCAGGGACAGGGCATGGGTATCACATTTGTGTTTGGCAGTGGTGGGATATCCACATCACATATTAACTGGTTGGCAAATACTAATTGGCTTGTAATGGTGTTTGTAGAGTGGATCATGTAGCTTGTGTACAGTGAGCTTTAAATGTGTTTTCTACTCTAAAACAGTCATGCAGTGAATACTCAGAGTTCAGATCACAATTGATTTATTTCTTTTGTTAGCTTAGTTAGTCAGGGTGAGCAGGCAGCATGTCAGCAGAGGAGTATGGAATGCTGACAAGGAGCCATCTGGCAGAGATGTGCCAGGCTAGGGGACTGGTGCATGGAAACCTGACTAAGGCAGACCTGATTGCAGCCTTGGTTACAGCTGCATTAGAAAACAGCAACCAGGAGGACAATCAGACTGGCAGTGGAGATATAATACCCTCAGAGAATGGACAGCTCAACCTTTCTGTAGTAGCCTTAAAATCCAGCTGGAGCTAAAGAGACGAGTTGGAGGCCAGGTGTGTGGAATGAGAAGCAGCTGAGAGACTGATGCATCTAGACAGTGAGGAGAATGAGAAACTGCTATGCCTTGAAGGTGAGGAAAAAGAAAGGCAGAGGCAGCATGAGAAGGAGATGCTGACTCTTCGCTAGAGTCATAGAGGTAATGGGGAAGGGAGTAAGTGGACCCCAGAAGCACAAAAGGTCAGTAAATTTCTTCTGCAGTTTAAAGAGGGGGATAATTTTGATAGTTTCATTCATATGTTTGAGAGGGTATGTAAAAAGTATGAAGTTGACCAAGGGCTCTGTGTACAGTTCCTGACCCCCTTACTCCACTGTAAAGCTGTAACTGTATTATCTAATATGTCTGACATTGCATGTTTTGATTATACTGCTGTAAAAATTTGTCTATTAGAGTTTTTTAAGCTAACACCTGAAACATATAGGAAAAAGTTTTGTGAGCATAGACGCAAGGCAGATGAAAGTGTGTGTGTGAATATGTTGCTGAACTGAGAACTTATTTTCATAGGTGGGTGAGTAGATGTCAGGTCACCACTTCTGAATGGCTGGCAGAACTTTTGGTGAGGGAACAAGCCCTTAGCACTTTGCCTAAGGACATGAGGATACAGATGTCCACATAGGACATGTCCACATAGGCAAGGTGGGGAACAAATAGTGAGGGAGCCAGTAAGTGGGAAAGACAAAATGCCAATAGTAGGTTGTCTTGAGACAACAGGGGTACTGAACTACCACCTTGCCGATGTCCTTATAGGGAAGGATTTGGATGAGGCAGTACCATGTGCTTATGCAGTTACACACAGTCAGGCTGGAAGACGCATGTGGGTCTGGTAGCCTGGAGGAGACCCAGATAGACTGCATACTTGCAGCCAGGACTGGTGAGGTGGTTACTTCAGTGAGGGAACTACCCTGTAGCAGTGAGACTGAAGGCGAGCCACAGCTGCTTGTGGGTACTGATGGTCCCTTGGACAGAGTGACTGCAAAGGTAGAGGTGAGTAGTAGTACCCAGGCTGACAGTGAGGCACCACTATCAGAGGATGCCAGACGTCCTGTGGAAGGGGAGCTAGGAAAGGTTACAAGGAGAGAGTTGAGACAAGCTCAGCTCTCAGACCCTACATTGCAAGGCCTGAGGTAGGTAGCTAGAGAGGCACCTGATTCTCAAGAAAAGGGGGAATCTGTATACTAGGCCAAAGGGTTACTATACAGAGAGTTGACCCCTGAGGGAGAGCTAGAAGGTGAGAGACTACAGCAGTTGGCAGTGTCTAGAGCCTACCGTCTGTCGCTCAGGGGTGTAGCTAGGATTTTCAAATTTGTACTGACAGCTCTCAAACTGCTACCCCCTCTCCAGCCAAGCTACGGCCATTCTCGTAATTCACGGTTCGCTCTTTTAGTGTCAATGAAGAGGCATTCGCTGTAATGCCTCTTCAGTAATATAATATAAATTCACTCAAACTCGGTTCCTTGAATTGAAAATTAACCTGAAATGTCAGTTCTTTGAAAAATGCAGCATGGTAGTTGGGGTAGAGACTTTATGCTTTTGTTTTCTGTAACTAAGGTACAGGTTTTGAGCTTGAGTAAATTACTAACCACCTGCTACCACTAACTAGGATGTTTCATTCACACACACACTCATACCTACCTCTTAGTGCAAGAAATATGGACAAAGCCTAAAATAAACAGGGACATTTATTAAATAATGTTCTCGTGAACTTAGAAAGTTGCTAGAATAACAGGATTTGTGCTAGTATGAATTTTTCTAAAGGACATGAAGTCTGAAGCTCAAATGTCTATCATGATTTAGCAATTTCAGCCTTCAATGATTTTCTAGAAAATCACAAAATTTATGAGGAACAGACAAAAAATATGGGGCAAAAATCTGGACATTCTGCAAAATTTGGACAGTTGAGAGGCATGCTACCTACCACACACACACAACCTCTCAACCTCTTACAGCAACAAACTCATAAATAAAACTGAGGCAAAGGCCCAAAAATAAGGACCTTTTTTTTTTTTTTTAAATATTGCTCTTATAAACTTAGAAAGATAATAGAATAGTAGTAGGTCTTGCATCAGTACGAATTTTCTGAAAGGTATGAAATCTGAAACTGAAATGTCTGCATTATTTTCTAACTTCAGTCTTTAACAATTTGCCACTAATTTGCCAGAAAACTGCAATTTTATGAAAAACGGACCAAAAATGTGATGCAAAAATATAAAATTGCCAGACAATGCAGCTGGGAACCTGTCAAAGGAGGGACACCATTTTAATATGAGCACAGTTAACTTAGAGCAGCTGACAAAATTAGAGAATCTACATGCATTTCTGAAATAAATGTAATGTATAACTCTGATCATTACAGTTATTTATAAAAGTAAAGTAAACTCTCTATGTTTTCTTCCAAAATTGATATTTTGTGGAGGGATCATTAGGGGAAGAGCAACATTTTGAGCCAAAATCAGGGACAGTTGAGGTTTGGCTATGCCTAATTCTATAAAGCAATTTGCATGTACCTCTCAACTTGTTAATGCAATAAATCTGGACAAGGCCAAATATATTGAGGGAACATATAAACAGTACTAAAAATTGCTCTTGTATAAACTGGGACAGTTGATAGAACAGGTCTTATTTTAGTATGCATTTTTCTGAAGGTTATAAAGTCTGAAACTAGTGTGTCATTAGTGACTTAATTCCTAAATAATTTGCCAGAAAACCACAAATTGAGGAACAAACCAAAAATAAGAAGCAAAAAATCTATTCATTCTTTGAAAATCTGGACAGTTGGGAGGTATAGTTCAGCTGGGGCTGTCTAAGTTTGCCGCCCTTCCCCCTCACAAAACCATGGTCGAATGGAGCCTCCCCCTGCAGCCATTCCAATGATCCATTACTTTGCCATTTCACTCCATTTACCATAAATACTAATGTGCATACTGATTTACTTCTATGATGATTTGAACTTCATTTGAAAGTTTTATTTTGCATTTTACAGCACAAACACTAAGACATCTGCTAAACAAACTTGGCATTAAAACTTCTCTGCCCTTGAAACTCATATTCATTGAAACAACATTAAAACCCACATTCAAAGAAAAATACATTTTACCCGTGGCAGATAAAAATTAATTCTGGGCTGCTTTTAAATCATAGGCCCCTTGCATATGAAACATACATGTGCTCTTTGATACACCTTCCTATTGCTTTGAACATTTTTCCAGTAAACAATGAAACAACACTGCCCAATTCAGAACATTTCCATCATAAAAGTCTAGTCAAACTTCTACAGTCCACCATTATCAGTAAATAATATGCACAATCTCTGAAGTAGTAAAAAAAGTCATCTAAATAATTCCATGTTAAATAAATCTAACTAATGAAGAGGTTGCTGCTAGCAATCACCTTTATATTTCATGACTTCACCGAAAAATAGTGTCTGATGCCCCTGAGGAATAAATTGCCTAAATTACATTAATAAGCTAGTAATATTGCAATAGGAAATGGATGGCAAACTGATAACAGGCTCATAGTTAGTGTCTTAACTTTCAGTACAGCAGCATTCACCCCTTATGGGATTAGAACCAACAACCTTCTGCATTAAAAGCAAGTACACAACATTTTGTGCTACTAGCAATGTGAGCTGATTTTGCATAATCAGCACTAAACTTCTCTTCCCCTGCAGCTCTCAGTTCCTTGTAAAATCTACGCAATACTCAACTACATCTCAACTTCGCAGCACAAGAAATCTGGAAAAAGCCAAATTTATTGGGGTGGGTCAAAAGGGAAAAAAACAGGAACACATTAAACATTGCTTGTATAATCTTGGAAAGCTGCTAGAATAAAATGCTGTGTTACCATCATACATTTTACTGCCAAGGTCACTGTGCAAAATAGTCAGAACAACATACCACTATGCCAAATCACCTGCTTTGTGAAAGAGAGGAAGACTGAAACTTAAATGGCTATCATTTAATGAATTCAGTTCTCACCATAGCTGTCAACCTCTTGGCACAAAACACCTGGACAAACCCAGTAATGAGGGAATACAGCCCTCAAACATATTCAGTGAATTCAGTTCTTGCCATAGCTGTCAACCTTAGCACAAAAAGCTGGACAAAGCAAATAACAGGGTATTACAGTCCCAAAAATAAGGACAAATTTCAAATAGTCATAAACTTAAAAAAATTGCTATAAAAAAGGTTGTTAGTACATATTTATTGCTAGAATAAAAAGTTGTTTTACTATGTCACAAACACAGGGATAAGATGCAGACTCCACACAGAAGGCACCCCAGCCAAGAATCAAACCAGAAAACCTACAGCTGTGAGGCAACAATACTGCCACTGCACCATCAAATATGCAAGGAAGTAAACATTCAGAAACCTGAAGTCTGACATTTAAATGCCTGTCAATTTGTTAATCAGGACAGTCTGACTTGGAGCAAAAGAAAACACAATTCTCAGCAGAGGCCCAGGAAAAAATAATGCAGACATGTCTTTGTAACATGGGAGGACACAAAAGCAAACCCACACAAACACAGGGAGAAGATACAGACCCCCCCCCACACACAAAGAAGGCACCCCAGCCAAGAACCAAACCCAAGAACCTACAGCTGTGAGGCATCAATGCTACGTTGCTACCACTGCACCATCAAATTTCATGCATTGCAATATTTAAAACCCACAGATACATACAAATATTGATCAGATCAAATATGAGGTAAAAATCTGCAATTTTTTTACAAATGGTGGTGGGTAGGGAATTCAGGTCTTTAACACCTGCATACAAGGTACAGGGTTCAAGCCTGAGGTATTCCCTACCACACCACCATGAGTAATCACACCAGTACATCCCACCTGGGGCATTTACACACACACACACACACACACACACACACACACACACACACACACACACACACGAATCCTCTCCCAGTCCCAACGTGCAGTAAAAGTACTCACCAACCCTCCTTGAAGTGAGACCAGCTCGGGAATCCTGCTCACACCAACATAACAAATCCTCTCCCAGTCCCAACGTGCAGTAAAGCGAATCCTGCTCACACGAACATAACGAATCCTTAATCCTCCTGTTCGACAAGCATTTGGAGCTCCCAGAGTCCCAGTCCCAATGTGCAGTAAAGCGTGACAAACATAAAGTTTAAAGCGCGAAAAAAAGAAAGTTTGAAACGCTACCCGCTCGGAAAGCATTTAGAGCGCTGACTGGCTGCCTAAAGCGCGCTGACGTCATTGTGCAGTAAAGCGCGAAGGAAAAGAAAGTTTAAAATGCTACCCCCCCTTCTACATACGTTGTACTGAAATCAGTACAGTGCGTATGCCTGCTGTCGCTTCTAGCTATAGCCCATGATATTCCCTTTGCAGGTCATATGGGCATAAAACATACAAAGGGGCATATTATGCAGAACTTCTATTGGCCTGGAATTTCCAGAGATGTAACGGGGTACTGCAGGACCTGTGAGCAGTGCCAAAAGATAGGCAAGGCAGGAGACAAAGTGAGAGCTTCTTTGATGCCTTTGCCTGTGATTGAGGAGCCATTTCAGAAGGTAGCTATGGATATTGTGGGTCCTCTGAGTACCCCAAGTTCCACAGGGAAAAAGTATATCCTAGTGGTAGTAGATTATGCTACACGATACCCTGAGGCAGTGGCTTTGTCCTCCATTATGGCAGAGAAGGTGGCAAATGCTTTGTTAGAGATTTTCAGCAGGGTTGGTTTCCCAAAAGAAATACTGACTGACAGAGGTGCCAGTTTCATGTCAGACCTGCTGGCTTGTCTGTGGAAGTCTTGTGGAGTGAAGCACATGAAGACCACCCCCTACCATCTCCAGACTAATGGTCTTGTTGAGAGGTTAAACTCCACAATCAAGTCTATGCTACGGGCATTTGCAGATCAGTTTAAGAGGGAGTGGGACAAAAATTTGCCCCATCTGTTGTTTGCTTACAGAGAGGCTCCCCATGAATCCACATGTTTTTCATCCTTTGAGTTGCTGTATGGGCATAGGGTGAGGGGACCTCTAGATTTAATCTGAGATGAGTGGGAAGGTGAGTGTGAGTCTTACAAGGAGTCTGTTGTGGCATACGTACTAAACCTCAGGACAAGGCGCAGGGAACTCATGGGCTTGGCCCAGGAGAACCTGGCAGAAGCCCAGCAGCAGAAAAAGGTGTGGTATGACAGGAATTCTTGAGCTAGAGAGTATGTTGTGGGGCAGCAGGTAATGGTTCTCATTCCTGTCAGACACAACAAACTGCAAGCAGTTTGGGAGGGACGCTGCAAGGTGGTAAGAAAGATAAATGATGTTAACTACATGATGGAACTGTTAGGCAAAAGGCAGGGACACAAATTGTACCATGCTAACATGATGAAACCTTACCATGATAGGGAGGCTTTTGTGCTGAGCATGTGCATTGGATTTCAGGAGGAGTCTGAGGGAGATCTGGGGACTGATCTCCTCAGTGAGGCTCGGGCTGACACCTCAGTAGAAGGGGTAGCTATGTCCCAACAGCTATCTCCTACCTAGGTTCGAGAAATCTGAGCAGTGTTGCAGGAATTTGGGGGGCATATTCACTGGGAAACCAGGGTTCACCCACCTAGGGCAGCACCAGGTGAATACAGGACCCCAAAAGCCTATAAGACAGCCCCCCTTAGAGAGTGCCTGAGAGAGAGTCAAACAGACTCTGAGGGAGGAGGTACAAGAGATGTTGGAACTAGGGGTGATTCAAGAGTCCAACAGTCCCTGGGCCTCCCCAGTGGTGCTGGTACCAAAGAAGGATGGCAGCACCAGGTTCTGTGTGGACTACAGGAAATAAAATAGTCACACAGAGTCAGATGCTTCCATGCCTAGGACAGATGAGGCCCTAGAGCAGCTGGGTGGGGCTAAGTGTCTTGCAACCATTGATCTTACCAAGGGTTACTGGCAGGTGCCCTTGACTCCCAGTGCTAGAGAGAAGTCAGCCTTTGTGACTCCTTTTGGCTTGTATGAGTTCACAAAGATGCCTTTTGAGATGAATAATGCCCCAGCTACTTTCCAGAGGCTGGTAGATCGTATCCTAGCAGGAGCATGAGGGTTTGCCCTTGCTTACCTAGATGATATTGCCATCTACAGCCATTCCGGCCAGAGCCCCTTCAGCATGTCAGGGAGGTGCTGGGCAGGCTACAGAGGGCAGGGTTTATCATTAAGCCGAGCAAATGTCAGGTGGGTATGGCAGAGGTCTCCTACCTAGGACATAGAGTGGGGAGTGGTAAGATAAGGCCAGAACCTGCCAAAGTGGAAGCCATTCAGGCATGACCTGCACCTGTTACCAAAAAGCAGGTGAGGGAATTTTAGGGACAGCTGGGTGCTACAGAAAATTAATTCCCAGTTATAGTACCATAAGCTGCTCCCCTCACAGACCTGACAAGGAAGAACAGACCAGATAAGGTAGTCTGGACTCCAGCATGTGAGCAGGCATTCCAGAAGCTTAAGGAAGTTTTGGGAGGACCCCCTGTGTTAGCCAGCCCAGATTACAGCAAAGCATTTGTTGTGCAGGTGGATGTTTTGAACCATAGGGTGGGGGCTGTGCTTAGCCAGATTTCTTCAGAGTGTGAAGAGCACCCATTGGTTTATCTCATTCATAGGCTCCAACCCAGGGAGGGATGCTATGCAGCTGTGGAAAAGGAATGGCTAGCCATAGTGTGGGCACTGCAGAAACTTCTGTATGGAAGAAAATTCACTGTTATGACAGATCACAACCCCCTAACATAGTTAAACAGAGCCAGCCAGCAAAATGCCAAGTTGGAGCCTGGGGTTGCAAGCATATGATATGTCAGTGCAGCACCACAGTGGGATTAGCAATGCCAATGCAGATGGGCTCTCAAGACAGGGAATGGGGTAAGGTATACTCAGATAGGCTGAACTCTCTCAAGCAGCATTTCTCAAGGGTCACTTGAAAAACTAGCTTGAGTTCTCCAGGGGAGGAGAAATGTGAAGACTGGTAGAGATGGGTGAAGGCTGCTAGCCTAGTCAAATAGAATTTGGCACATAATTCTGTCATTTGTAAATATGAATGTTGGAATACAGGCTTGTTTTCTTAAATTAAAGAATATGCTGTGAAATGTTGAACTTCAAAAAAATGTAACAATATTGCCCTCTGCTTTAAAGAAAGCTAAGACAAGCATTTCATGTCTGTCCTTTGAAGTTAAAATTACTTCATGTCTGTCTTTTGAAGTTAAAGATCCAGTGTCATTCCATCTGGGCTAGCACATTCTTTCTATTGTTTTAACCAAGTGTTAGATTGCTAGATTTAAACATGCAAATGTATTTTTATTGCTCTGGTTTTTGCCTAGGTGTAAAAAAATGTAGATGCAGTTTCTGTTGGCCTGGGAACCCCAGAAAGTTGGGAAGAATGATGTAATGTTTATCAGAACTGCAATTTCAATTTAAACAGAGAAAAACAGAGATTATTAAACATTTTTGTCTTGACTATCCAACTCACAGCACTGTCTTGCTCATATGTAAGTTATCTTAGACTTGTGTTTTCTTTTAGAAATAGCTAGGAACTAGAAATATTAGACTAAGTGTTTTTCTGTGATGTCAGAACTTTACAACTGTGTTATTTTAAGTATTTCTCTGTGATATCTGAACTCTTGACTAGCACTGTGTAGTAAGACGTATTATCTTGTGTTTTTATTGTTTATTATTAAATATTTTAAAACCTTTCAGCTGTGGCTCTTTTGTGTAGAGAAAATTTAAGCTCTTGAGTATATTGCATATTTATAGAGTTTACTGTCCAAGTCACTCTAAATAAGCCTTGACTGTTTAGTCACACTGACAAACTCAATAATAATATTGCACAGTAATAATTGGACACCCTTTTAAGGGCAATTGAGTAGCTGATAAGTATTTGTGGGTGTTGGCAAGTGGAATTATAGTCTGGGATAAAGGGGCACAGCTGGAGAAACTGTGCCAGCCTTCCCCAGGAGTGTCTGTGTGGTTGTATAAACTCTTCTCAAAGTGCATGGGTGTGTGTGTGTGTGTGTGTGTGTGTGTGTGTGTGTGTGTGTGTGTGTGTGTGTGTGTGTGTGTGTGTGTGTGTGTGACATGAAGCACTGGTTGGGCAGAGAGGGTGCTAGATGTTTTAGCTTGCCAACTAAGCTGAGATCTGGACCCTATAGCTGTGCCAGTGGGGAGTCTTATTGGAGACCTGGAGAGCAAGGGAGCGACCAGCCCCAGACTGACTGTTTACTCTGTGTGCTCTTAAGGGAAATTGTACTTTACTGTGTGTATTTGTTATCCTTTCCTCATATATGAGACTCCCTCTCTGGTGTTAGTGGTGAGGATTGAGGGTCCTTGATTGCTGGGCCAGGGCACGGGCGTCACAGTATTTTACAACCAGAGCTGGATCCAGCAGTAGGCAATATAGGTAATCACCTAGGGTCCCGTGGCTGGGGAAGAGCCCACTCTAGCCAAGATGCTTAAACAATTAATAATATATAAGAAATAAATAAAGCAGTCACCAAACATATGGCTCTAAAACCATACAATATTTATTAAAACAAAATAACAAAACGGTAAGCACTTTCGCCACCTAACCGGTGGCTTCTTCAGATGATTAACAACAAACACCTTTTAAAAAACATTTAAATAAACTTGTACCTACTTTCAGTTAATTATTCCCACCTGTTGTTAGTATCCCTACACTCATATCTCTCACTCATAGCTGACGCATGCTCCATAGAGCATATCACATTACTATTTCGTAATTCAAATTCATTTAAAGGTGCAGTATACACAAAACATTATTATTAGTTATAAAACTTCAATTTTCCCTTTAAAGTCTTTTTTTCATGTATCTTGCATGGAAAATCATATTGTGTTCAGTTTCTGGTTAACATATATTAAGACTCAACATTTTAACACATTTATAGCATGATACCCATTTCTGTTCATATCAGAAAGTGTGTGTGTGTGTGTGTGTGTTTTGCTGTATGAAAAAGAAAGTGTGTGTAAGCAATTTAAACTAGACAGTGTGTGTGTGTGTGTGTGTGTGTGTGTGTGTGTGTGTGTGTGTGTGTGTGTGTGTGTGAGAAATTTAAACTTGAGAAAAAGTGTGTGTGTATATGTATGTGTGTACGTAATTTAAACTAACCGTTCTGTTCTTATGAGAGAGAAAGTATGTTGCTATATGAAAGAGAAAGTATGTGTGTGTGTGTGTGTGTGTGTGTGTGTGTGTGTGTGTGTGTGTGTGTGCATTGCTGAGTGTGAGTAGAGAGAAAGTAGGTGTGTGTGTATTTTTAACATACCTCTCAATTGTCCAGATTTAGCCTCATAGTTTTGGTGTGTTTCTCATAAAAGTTGTGTCAATTCATGGACAATTGAAGTCACTAAATCATGACATATATATGAGTTTCAGACTTCATAACCTTCAGAATGTGCATGCCAGCACAAATCCTGTTATTCTAGCAACTTTCTAAGTTAAAAAGAGCAACATTTAAAATCTGTCCTTATTTTTGGAACATTGTATCTCCATTATTTTAGGTTTTGTAAAGATTTCTTGCACTAAGAGGTTGGGGGTATGCAAACCACTCAACTGTTCAGATTTTTGTCTCATATTTTTGGCCTGTTCCTCATAAAATTTGTGGTTTTCTGACAAATCACTGAAGACTGAAATAACTAGATAATGTCATACATTTGAGTTTCAGACTTAATTTCCTTCAAGAAATGCATGCTAAGACAAATCCTGTTATTTTAGCAACTTTCTAAGTCTGTAAGAGTGATATTTAAAATCTATCCCTATGTTGGGCCTTTGTCCCATTTTCTTGTGATAAGATGTTGACAGATATGGTATGCAATGCCCTAGCTGGAGGCGGGGGGGGGGGAGGGGTGAGGCAGGCTAGTCAGTTAACTTGGTCAGGCTTGACCCTGTAACTTGGTAATAGGAGACAAATGCCTGAATCCACAACACGATCAGATTGCTGAAGGAATTGTGAGTTTCAGTGCAGACAAGAACCTGAATCCTCTACACCAGCTACCAGAATCCTGACGGCATTGTGAGTTTGAGTTTCAGTACATTTTCAGAGAATTATGAGTTTCAGTACATTTTCATGGAATTGTGAGTTTCAAAGGAAAAGAAGTTTACTGCTGCTCATGCTAAGTCTGTTTTCAATGTCCAACTAACTGTTTTGTTTAGCAAATGGCAATCACTGTTTCTGTTGTAGAATTTGAAAATTAGTGTTAGTAGCATAACTGCCTTTGGTGCAGAAGGCTGCAGATTCTATTCTTGCCCCATGCAGATGGAGTGCTGGTATTGCAGTGCCCTTTCAGCTACTGATTATTTTGTGCATTTTAAGTGGGGGATAGGGGTTTTGCACTCCTGAGTATGTCTTCCTTTGTATGAGATGCCTAGTAACTATGAACTTCTCAGTTTGTCAGTCATTCCCTATTGCAATATTACCAGCTTACCAATTTTTTTTTTTTTTATGTTACATAGACAATTAATTCTTCAAGGGCAATATAGTATGATTCACAGCCAGGATTTAAGGGCATTGTCATGTCACATATTTCAACCGGTTACATTATTTACTTTGGAAACCTTTTTTATAATGCAAATGTAACTGAACCTTTTTGATATAGTATTTAATCATTTTTTTCTCCATTTTCCTTCTCCAGCTGTGTCTGCTTTTGGCAAGAAATTTACTTCTTTCTGGTGATGAGCTGTCGTATGATAAGGTAAGTATCCCTCTACCTATGGCAATAAATATACCACTACTACTGTCACTAGAGATTGAACTATTGGTGGACTACTTATCAATCCTTGCTTTCAGTACACTTTTACCAGCTCTAGCACAATCCTGTAAGTAAAATGTGAAAGCAACTGCTGGTGTTTTTTAATGTTCTACAGATTTCACAAAAACAACAGTCTTCTCTAAAAACATGCATACTTTTTCCAGTCCGCACTATTCTGATAAAACAATAATGCAGTCATGAGTTTCTGATTTGTGGATGAACGTTTGACATGTTAATGTCATGTGCTCAAAAAAAAAAGATCTTGTATGGATGCCTTCTTTCATACAAATAGGAAGGCTGTGATTATATCATCTATCAGTAGTTACTTGTTTGTTTGTTTGTTTGTTTGTGTCTTTCGGCTTTTCCCGGTTAGGGGTCGCCACAGCAGAACTCCGGTCCGCTAATGATTGGAAGTGGATTTTTACATACCAAGTTACCAGCCCTGACGCACAACCTTCAACGAAGGCATGCCCCATTCACGTATGCCTCCACACACAAGACGCTCTAGCTGAGAATTGAACGGGACAACGTCTTGCTATGAGGCGACAATGCTACCGCAGCACCACCACCGCAGTATCTATCAGTAGTTACTATTAGAGCAAAAATTTAAACCATTACAGCTCAAGTCAACATTGTGATAAAATTAAATCTAAAATTATTCTGATGAACAGGGAAAAATTTGTGCATTATTTATCTGCTTATTTATAAAACGTATTTCCCAACACACTCTTATTCATACAGGCCTATATGACACTAGCATTGTAACTTTTTTCCAGAGCTCAAGAAATATATTGACCTTTCAAGAGTCAAAATTTAAGATGGAAATCAAACTTACTTAGCCTGTACACACTTCTTTTAGTTACGAGTATCACAAATGTTTTTATAAGTTTAGTTATTTATAAGTTTATTCAAGTTTTTTTTACATATAATTATGTCTATTAAATGATCTTTTTCCAGTGTTATTACATTATTTATTTGAGACTGACATTCTTTGCCCTAAGACTTTAGTACTTACTCTTCTTAGGACTGAGCATTTAAATCAATCATCGGTATGTGCTATGTGTACATATTTGCTCTCCTTTCAATCCTTTGTATTCAAGAATATATTTTCAACATTTTTACTCTTTCACTAAAGTGGTCCCATATTTCAGTGGTTCAAACCATCATCCCCCAAATTACTTTCATTCTTTTTCTTTCATTTTATTGGATTCCCCTATGAATTTGGCATATTCTCAGCTTTCTCTAATAATGCACATATAAAAGGGACTGATTTATTCCAAGTTGGTTCAACAAATATCAGAAAAATAGGATTAATTACTTAGAGAAGCACAGCATATCCTGCAGATTGTTACTGCCATTGCCTCATGCTACATATCTATAATGTGTACATATATATATATATATATATATATATATATATATATCTATATATATCTATATATATGGGTTCCATACACTAGATCGAATTTTCACTAATTTGAAATAGTGCATGGAATGCTCACTGCAGCGAAAGTGCACTTAATCAGAAGTGCACTTACATGAATTTCAGTACAACAAACGGGTGTTGTACTGAACTTCTGTGCAGTACTCACAGACCTTAGGGTTACCATGACCCATGCCCTAACCCTAAGATCCGTGATGACTGCAGCACAGTGAAGGACATAGCAGTGTCCTCCACTAAGTGCGATAGTCATGAACCTTAGGGTTAGGGCATGGGTTAGGGTAAGGGGATAGCTTTACTAACTATCCCCTTACCCTAACCCATGCCCTAACCCTAAGGTCCATGACTATCACACCATAGTGGAGGACATAGCTTGTTTTTTATGTCCTCCACTGTGCTGCAATGTTTTTGGTGAAGTGTACTTACGCAAAAGTTCACTTTCATTAAAGTCAACTTTCGCAGAAGTCAGGCTTCCTGTTACAAGTTCGAAGTAGTGAACTTTCATTCTTGTAATAGGAATCCATATATATATATATATATATATATATATATATATATATATATATGTGTGTGTGTGTGTGTGTGTGTGATTGTATTTCTTATACATTGCAGTTTGGTACTGATATATATTCCATACTTTCCTGTGCTTTAGAATATTTAGTGATTAGTGATATGATTGCCCAAGATAGAAGTGTTTTAGACTTCCTCAGACTAGACAACCATGTATATAAGCATAGTTAACACTTCTCAATAAAAGTACTCACGGACAAATAGTAGTCATGGAAATAAAATACAAGTGCAAATGCATTCATTTCCTTATAATTGAAAACATCATTAGAATAAAAACAATACACACCTTGGACACCAAAGGGGGGAGGGGGCATCTACCATCTCAATGTTTTACCAGTCTTCTTGATAGTATACTTTTAAAATTTAAATGATCATTCACACCCAGAAAAAAATTCTGCTTCAGAGACATCTGTTAATGTATTCGGTAAAGTCCACTGAACTCTCTAAATGAGTATCACATCTATCAGGTTCTGTAAAATTAATGAGTTTTTTTTTTAAATTAGCATAAGTCACAAAGGTTTTATTAGATTTTTTTTCTTTTGAATTGCAGAAATATGTTCATAGATGTATTATTCAGCCTTCGGGTAGTACATCCCACGTAGAAGGCCTCTCTACCTACCACATAAAGAAAATTCTATGACAAATAATAGAAGCATTTGTAAGACTTGTAACTTCTGTATGTGTCTTCACAGAAAGAAAAAGTTAATTGGAAATAATTGTATCCTGCCTGCATTTACTGCAAACATAAGTTTATTTTCTGTCTACTGACATATTGCAGGACTTGTGCTTCTACTTTATTTTGATTATTTTTTTAAGTTGTGATTTTTCTTATTAATTAAAAGAGAAGCATACCCAACCTACTAACCAAGTAAAATGCATTAGTTATTTGTGATAAATTCTCTAATCTCCAGTATATTTAAACTCTAGATCAAAATCCTATCCAAATGTATCTACTGTAGGAATCATTATTTTGTTAGTACATCTGCCAGATGAACGGGCTTATAGTTGTCCCCTCTATTAGTGTTAGCATAATTTATTACCCTCTCAATTTATTTTTCCAGGGTACTCCAGGATTAAAGCCTGGCCTCCAAATTTACTAGCTCCTCATTAAACATACTATCACAGCTAGTGAGTCTACTTGTATGGACAATGAGACTCTTGACAATTTTATTTTTAAGATATTCCAGATGCATGCTGTGATAATCATGATAAGCATTACTAGCAACATCTTTCTTGGCTTTCCAGTACCTGCTGATTTATGGAAGGATATTTTCTATAATTAAATCAGGAAGTACTGCATGCATCTTACTTGTTGTGACCTTCAGTTGGAATAAAATAGATCGTACCATTAAGGTAAGAAATGAAGGTGCATGTCATTTCAGAACCTAACCTTAGAGATAACACATCATCAGTGTAATTTAAGAAATATTTAATGTTTGAACAGCTCTCTACTCATTTAGCAACGATAATGTTGACATTGCTGAGTACCTTTGTTGCCTCCATTGCTGTGTCCTAAGTTTGCTGAAAATACTTCTGAACGCAAAGTAACTGCACTCCAAACTCAGTTCTAAACATTCAGAAATGAATGCAGTCTCAACATTTGTCAACATGTCTTCTATACACGAGTACTGCATAAAACATCATAGTGTATAAACTATGAATGTCAGCACTGACAAAGATCATTAGATGCGACTATAATTACTTTACATATGGCTACACAGTCACAGAATGCAAAAATGAGTAACCTAATGTTCCTAACATCCCCTTTTTAAAATGTGTTTTATCAGCAAAAGTGATGTTTGAGTCTCCACATGGAATGATATACCATAACTGGGGGGCTGCTCAGCATTCTTATATCACTTGGCAATTCTAACATTTACACTCAAATGAGGATCAGCAACACTTAGGCACATTGCTGTCTCAGATGTGAGTCTTAGACTACTAAAGCTTTCATCAGTAAAATTATCAGTTTGCATCCACATTCGGTCACAGCCATATTCATGTGTAAATTTCAGTACCTGTTAACAAGTGCAGCATTTTGTCATTTTCAGTATCTGTACATTCGTAATGACTAACAGCTCCTCCCAACCCCTAACTGGCTATCATTTTGTATGTGGGTCTTTATTCAAACTCAGCAATATGGACTTGTCATTAAGATTCACATTATAACCCTTTTTTGCAAGTCTTGGATATAACATGCAAGTCTCCCTGTCACAAGTATTTCTGAAAACTTCAGAAGTATTGTGGAAGGGTAGTTTTTAATTGCTGAACCTTGCTCCTTTAGCTCCAAAGGAAGAATTTGACTAACCTTCAGTAAGCAAAAAAGCAAACTTGAGCTTGGAGTTGAATGGACAAAGAAATGTAAGAGCGTCCATGATCATTACTCTGTTTTAACAGCACAAATGGAAAGCCCTTCCTTAACAAATCTAAATCCCTGCTCAGTAAAGCTAGAGAGGACAAGTTAAAACTCCTGAAATTGCATAAGCAGGACTTCTGTTTGAAAAAATCTATTATTTGATACTGGACAGCTGGTCAACATTTAGAACATCTTCTCTGGAAGGTCACAGGCATCATGTAATGGCAATTAGACTCACAGAAGAGTGAGAAGGTAAGGACAAGATTGCTGTGTTTTTAATATACTTGTACATATATTACATGCATACACACATATACACACATACACACACACACATACACATATATATATATATATATATATATATATATATATGTGTGTGTGTGTGTGTGTTTCCCTATCAGTTGATCGAGTGTTCAGAAATTCAAAATTCTTTTGTTGAAGACCATAAGTAAAGTTTTTGAAAACTCGAAGCTTTTGAATGGATATTGAGGTACAGTGCAGATCAGCAAATTTACCTTTTTCCTCACTGTAGTGCAATCTCGGAGATGATATATATAATTTGCAAGGGCTTGCCCCTCTGCAAAAATGTAAAAGAAAGTAGATTTTTTGGGGTTTTTTTTTGATGTTCGAGTTTTCGGAAACTCAATCATATGGTCTTGACCGTATGAATTTCAATTTTCTGAAAACTTGATCGCCTGACATAGACCCATATATATATATATATATATATATATATATATATATACACATATATATATATATATATATATATATATATATATATATATATATATATATATATATATGTATATATACACACATATATATATATATATATATATATATATATATATATATACACACACACACATATATATGGATTCACTTTATAATCTCGAAATACTGAAATATCGAATTTCAGTATTTCGAGCAATAAAGTCAAATCTTCAAAATACCAAAGCCCAAAACCGCGAGAGTAAAAATAGCGAAGCTAAACACACCATACACCATACTTACACATACACCACACTACAAAAAAAAAAAACACACACACACAAACATAACACACAAATTAACAAACCTACACTACAAATAAGCAGGGGTGCAAGCCCCCCTGCACCTCCCCATGTGGGGGGTGCTCCCCCACACCCCTGCTACTTATATATACTAACTCCGAGATCGCACCAAACAGACAAAGACAGTAAACTCACAACCAGATATTCTACAGTCACACATATACAAACACCACCACTTCCAGCACTTAAACACTTTTACCTGCCTACCCTAACCCACACATAAAACTTACAAACCCACTCATATACACTCAAACACCTACCCAAAACCCTTAAAAAATACTCACTTACCTTAAGTTCCACCTAAATCCACACACTAAACCAGGCACCATCCACACAATACATTCCACGTCACGTACCGTAAAACCATAACCGCGAATTCGACATATCTGGATTTGCGGTTATGCACTTTCATTATTTTGAAGATTCAACTTTATAGTCTCAAAATACTGAAATTCAATATTATTCCCAGAGTATAAAGTGAATCTATATATATATATATATATATATATATATATATATATATATATATATATATATATATATATACACACATATATACATATATACACACATATATATATATATATATATATATATATATATATATATATATATAGAGAGAGAGAGAGATAGATAGATAGATAGATAGATAGATAGATAGATAGATAGATATGGATCTGCTTTTAAAGATGAATTGCCAAACTCTCAACTGTCATAATACCGAGACCAAAATGCCAAAAGTTTGTTATGCTGAAATGTCATAATCCAGAATGTTAAAATATTAAATCAGCTAGTTAAACACTGATGATGATATTTAAATAGGATACTGTGGCTTTAAGATGTTGTACATTGTGCTACATTAAATAATAATAAGAAAACTTGGCTGACGTCATGTTGCAAGCAAGTATCAGAGAGACGCATCTGAATGTAAAGTCTGACAATAGTAAACTAGTCTCACTAAAAGAAGGTTAAGGAGAATTTTTTGCAAGTTAGACATGCAAACATACAGTATGGAATGGTATATTTTCTTCTGTGTAGTGTGATCTCATTGTTGATATATTTAAGTAGCAGGGGGGTGTGGGGGGAGCAAGATGGCTTGCCCCCCTGCTTCAGTGCAGAAAAGTTTAAAGTTGCTTGTTTTTATTTTTTGTTCTGTGTTTATCTGGTGGAGGTTAGGAAGTGTAGCTTTGCATTTTGTATTTCGATATTATGGGACTCGATGTTTTCAGGTCTTGGGATATAGCTGTTTTGGCATTCTAGTCTCAGTATTATGATGTCCGAGATTTTGGCAATTCAACATTTAAAAGTAGATTTATATATATATATATATATATATATATATATATATATATATATAGGTCTACTTTGTTTCACTGAAAATGCACTTCACTGAAACTCATTTAATTGAAAATCAGTTGCCTGAGCACAATTCACTGAAAGCTCACTTTATATACACACATATACATACACAAACATATATTTATATATATATATATATATATATATATATATATATATATATATATATATATATAGCTATAGATATATACATACACAGACACACACACACACACACACATATATATATATATATATATATATATATATATATATATATATATATGCATATACATACACTATATAGATATATATATATATATATATATATATATATATATATATATATAGAGAGAGAGAGAGAGAGACTGCGGTGGTGGTGCTGCGGTAGCGTGGTCGCCTCACAGTAAGACGTTGTCCTGTTCGATTCTCAGCTAGAGCGTCTTCTGTGTGGAGATATGCATGAATGGGCGTACCTTCGATGAAGGTTGTGCGTCAGGGCCGGCAACTCGGCATGTAAAAATCTACTGCCAATCATTAGCAGACTGGAATTCCACTGTGGCGACCCCTAACCAGGAAAAGCCGAAAGACACAAACAAACAAAAATATATATATATATATATATATATATATATATATATATATAAAAATATGTGTCTGCTAAAAAAAATCACACCATTGATGCAACTATACCAAATGCAGATCAGTCAAAACTAGATAAAGATAAACAAAAAAGTATTTTTTAGGCTCTCTTCATATTCCCTGTTAATTAATTACCAGCTCTTTGATCACACAGCAGTAGGGAAAGGAGTAAAAACTGACTCACACCAATTGTAACATTTTAAAAGTGTGAATCAACTGAAAAGTTCAGCAAATTGTACTTCAACATAAAAAAAGTCTGAGTAACTGATATATATCTGTATGTGTGTTTATATAGTTAGGTAAGGGGGCGTTAGGGCTTTCCCTCAGATTGTTAGTTCTGGGGGCAATTGTCTTTGTATTTTGTGACCTTAGGAGTCTTTGTTCTTTGGCATAGCAACCTGGCAAGGCTTTAAATGTTTTGTGGTTGAATAATTGCATATTGAGTAAACACAATTATAGTAAACCTCTGCTATTCTCATCCAAACATAGTTGAATTTGTCTGATTCATCAGATTACAACTCCCCAATTACTGATGTTGCCTTGGTCTTGGAAATCTCCAGTCTCCAATTTCTACATCCATCTGTGGATAGTTCATACCTGTCAAATATTGTCTTCTGCTGAATAGTCCTCTACCCTTTCATCTGAAGTTGACTGATGAGGCCTGCACCTGACTGACAGCTGTACTGCGGCATTACCACTAAAATGGGAAGCACCCACCCCCTTAACAGACATTGCTTTAAAAATGGCTGCTGTTTTATAAGTGGTACTCTCAGTAAGCTGTATTAATTTGATTAGAGGGCACTTCAAAGCATCCACAATATCTCAGTTCTGGTTGAGTTCTCTTAAAGGGTAACTGAAGCCATGTATGAGGAACATACAGTCCATATCAGGGGTCTATATTGAATAATCGAAAAGCGAATTCACCGAACGGTATTTACATTGAAACATACAGTTCAGCAAACTGTTAATAGTGAGATTGCAGTACAGTGAAGATCGGAAAATTTGCCCTTTCCTCACTGTAGTGTGATCTTGGAATTGGAATATATAATTAGCAGGGGGGGTGCAGCACCCCACAAGTGTGAATTCGCTGAATGGTATTTTTGATGTAAATACCATTCAGTGAATTCACTTTTCAATTAATCAATATAGACCCCATATCACTTGTCTGGACCTTTCCAAGGCCTTTGACACTACCCCTATTATTGACAAATCCTCCCAACGCAACATTAACCATTCATCATTCACTAGATTGGTAATTGGTTGTTGACAGAAACCATACCAAGGTCAGGAGTATTTGCTTTACACGAAAAAATGGCATTAATGGTGTCCCACGTGGCTCTGCTTTCAGTCATCATCTTTCCAGTATATTTTTCAATGATGTGAAAGCCAAAATGAAATAACTATGGCTAACAACACTTGCTGATATTGCAAATGGGGCAGATATCAAACCCCATTCTGATACTCCAGTTCTTCAGCAAGGGCTGGTCTAAACAAATATTTGGTGTATTAATCATAAGACCTTAACACCAAGTAAAGCAGCATAGTTTTCTTTTTGTAAATCTAGCATCACTACTGTTTACCAAATAGAAAACATTCCCCTTAGATTTGAGACATTAGAGACTTGGATATGCACGATGATAGATGATAACAAATTCTGCTTTCACCACCCCATCTGTCTGATGGTTAGGAAATCCTTTTGCTATACACAGCTTCTCTTTTGTGATATCTCCTCAGTGCCCAGAGAAGCTGCAGCCCCATTTTCTTCATCCCTTATTATGCCTGTGATTGAATATGATGCAACTTTAACATATACCTCACCAAACCCCTAAACCAGCTTGTGAGACTTCAACATTTCATTATCAAAATATCTCGGGTTTTAGTGCTCTTAGCTACTCAGATAGACTAAATGTTCTGACCCTCCACTCATGGTCACTCAAGAGTGCTGATGGGTGATCCCTGCTTAGCTTTACTGTGCTGTGAATAACCAAGCACTATTTAAACACTTTAATAAATCATGTAGTAAAGCAAATGCCTGTTCTAGAGATCTAAACAGCAATGAAAGATGGAATGTCTGATACCTAACCCTGTGTATCTCCCACATTTAGCCTATCAAGCAGCGGACTTACCTAGCAACCTTTAAAACCAGTCTGAATGACTAGATGGGTAATCACAAAGTTTCACCAGGCATATGTAAACTCCTAATGAATGTCAAACATCAGTGTAATTACCTTTTCTACCAGCAAAAAATTGGATAGCGTGCCCCCCCCCCCAATCTCCTTAAAGACATGGAAGGAAACATCATCATTAATGTGTCAGAACATAAATATCTAGGAATTACTCTAGACCACTGTCTTAATTTCTCTACATATAATGAAAACATTACATCCAAAATAGTTACACAGCTTAAAATGTGCCACAGAATCTCATGTCTCCCCTGCCCTGCTGCCTGTTCAGCCATTACCAAAAATTCCCTCATCTCTAAACTGGAATATGTTCCACCTGTAATATCATCAGCTCAGCCAATGTTACTCAAAAACTTCAAGCAATAGAAACCAAAATATGCAGAACTGTTTTACTTGCTAATCAAAGAATACATCATTGTGGCAATCTTTGTGACTTTAACTGGCTATCAATCACATACAAAGCTACTCTATTTCTGGGTTCCATTCAAGATAATTCACATTGGTTACTGCCCCCTATGAAGAGAAAACTTCCCCTAAAATGACAATTGTATTTTCAGAAAAGCCTAAAAGTATACTCTGTTACTAGCCAGACCTAAGTTCAGGTAAGTCAAAGGTAAAGAAAGCTTTCACCAGGTAGGGACCATCTCTGTGGAATAATCTGCCAGATGTGGTAAAAAATACTCCAACCCTGGAAAAAGTAAACAAAAAACAAAAACTAAAAAAAAAAAAATTGAAAGAATTCCTGCAAAATGAATTGAAATGCACATGCTTCGGGCATGCCAGTTAAATCTACACATTGTACAATGACTTGTATTATCAGCACATTGTTAAACAATATCATATTTTAAGGTCTGTATATTTTCTCTGAAATGTGTCTATACTGACTTGCATTAAGAGCTAAACCAATTGTAACTCATTGCCTAGAAATCTGCATACTAAACTGCCTTTCGGCTTTTCCCAGTAAGAAGGGGTCGCCACAGCAGAACTCCGGTTCACTAATGATTGGCAGTGAATTTTTACAGTTTTGAGTTGCCAGCTTGGCGGCCAACATTCAAGGAGGGCACACCCACACACCTATCTGCATGTCTTTAAATTCATTCCACCATGGGGAGGACATGCAGACTCTGCACAGAAGGCGCTCCAGCCGAGAATCGAACTGGAGAACCTCTTGCTGTGAGGCGACAATGCTAACCACTGCACCACCACGGCCTCAGAAATCTGCATTCTGAATTGCTTGAAATGTCTTAATATCTGTTTTTGAGGAGGTAAAATATGTTATACTGTGCACCTGTCTGTGCCTGGGACATGACTAAAATTGGTTGACTGATCAATAGATAAACTGGAAAATTCTGCTTAATGAGGAACACTGTTAGTCTCCTCTGGCCATAAGCAAAGTAAGGACCTATAAACCTATGTACCATAGTATTATTGTTTCTTGCTTTATAATGATTGAGATCTCTGAAAAAATATAGTTAATTTTTAAGACTCATCCTTAGTTTTTTTAGAAATATTATTTAGCCAACCTTTAAAAATCTCTGTAGAAACCTTAGCTTTAAATTTAGTGAAGACAACTGATTTGCAAAGTTCATTCATAAAGCATTCATTGTATTTGATAAGTAACTACATGCACTTTAACAAAGCAAAAAGAAACTATAAACAATGATTAGATGTCCTCTTAATCCATGGATTTCTGGCAAAAGAGAAAACATAAATATCTTTATCTTTTCATTATGGCCACAATAGAGCTTTAGGGATGCTCAATATAAGACTAAAACAATAGCTTTAATATAAATACGGCTCAAGGATTCAGCATGAGTATTATTTATATATATATATATATATATATATATATATATATATATACATATATATATATATATATGGGAACCTATGTCCACGAAAGAATACTTACCCGACAACCAGATCACCGAGACCACATCACCGACAGAGCAGATCTCCGACAATGGTAAGTGTAAGTAGTGTGGAATGGGATGTATTCCCATTTCCGCAGTGTGGTGCAATCTCAGAGTTGGTATATTTAAGTAAGGGGGTGCAGGGGGGCTGCACCCCTGCTATACATGTTTCTTTTTGTTTTGTTTTTTTTTATTTTATTGCAGAAATGGGAATACATTCCTTTCCACAGATCCGCCACATAACACACGCACTCAAGTCACTCCTGTCCATGCTGGTGTGAATGACCTGAGACGCACCCTCCTCTGTCTGCCTGGGATGACATGTTGGACAAGCACGCTGCTTTCAAGGGATGGCTTATACCGAAGTCTAAATCTCAAGATGAAATACCATCATACTGGGAGACTTCAACTACCCAAACATTGATTGAGTACATTATTCTAGCCCTAATACCTAGCCCAAAGGTTCCTGGAGATAATATACTAGACCAGATCATCACAAACATCTCACTAGTGAGATCTGACCACAAACTAATCACCCTGGATATACATATCCCACCTCCACCCCAGCACAAAGACCACAGTGAAAAACTTCTCAAAAGCAGACTTCACTCTTCTTAAGACTGAGATGATATCCTTTAAGCCCACTGTGCCAGTGGATACCACATATCCTTCACAAATGCTTTCTATGGACATCTCCAAGAATGCATGGATCATGCAATCCCAAATAAATCCAAGTCCCTCTCCACCAAAGGTAAGCATCCTGTCTGGTGGACATCGGCCATAAACAAATTGTATAACAAAAGAAGGAAGCTGTCAGAGCAAAATCCCATGAAGGGAAGACATCTCTGATCAACATTAGCAAGATAACCACAAAGCCTTCTTCAGCTATGTTAGAAACCTGTGAACTCCAAGAGGAGCAACCCACACTTAAAAATGCTATTTAACCTTAGCCTTACTTCGGGATATACCTGAACACTGGCGGCAGCAGCACAGGTGTGGTCCCACTCCCAAGGGGGTGCCTCTACAGACCCTGAACCAGCCTGGTCTGCAAAGCTATGGAAAGAATCATTATGGAACTCATAAAGAGACACATAGGGGACCTACAGACACTTGACCCCACCCAGTTCGGCTTGTAAGGGCAGATGCAATGTCAGACTCAAAGCCAGTCAAAGTGGTGTTGCAAACAGGCGCCATAGTCGATACACCAGCAGACACACATCACACAAAAGGCCTCACCCTTTGGGAAAACAAAGTACCCCACAAATTATGCATAGACAGCAACCCACTGCTCTCATTTGATACCCACGCCAAAGTGGTTTAGATTTGATACCCACTTGCCAAAAGTGTGAAAACATTCTCCCATTTGGTATGTACCTCACCGGCATTTTAAAACAGCTGGAGAGACCAAAAGTACCTCACCACCAAGAGATCTCTGCCTGACGATAAGGGCCATGTCGAGAGCTAAAGACTTAAACCTCGGCACAGTAGTGAATGGACATGCTGGAGGGATAGATTCATAACCCAGAGGCTTACAAATGCCCCAGGGCAGATAGCCTAGTACTATACTATGAAACTATGTGGTCTTGGTGATTTGGTCATCGAGTAAGTGTTCTGTCGTGGATCTGATATGGATCTATATGGAGATGTAGGGCAGTGGTTTTAGCAAGAAATAATTCCATCTTTTCACCAGCACTCATAACAAGTAGTAATGCATCCTCTAACAAAAATCTGTACTGGTTTATCCTTCAAATTAAGTTAGGCGGACACTCCAAAATTCTTATAGGTACCATTTATATTCCAACCCCTCTAAACTACCAGTATTTTCAATAAACTCTGTGTAAAATAGGTTCATATTTTCATAGGTATATACTTTGTAAATGACCACCAGGGCCTTTATAAGCTTAGCTATACAACCCAACCCAATTGTGTCCCTGTCTAATATGGGCTTCATTTTGGAGGGATATATTAGTTAAGAAGTTGATACAAGTTTTTGTGGGGGTGGGGACTATGTTAGGATATATTTACCGTCAACCTCTGTCTATCAGAGACATGGGGGTCAGACCAGAGGTGAATTTCCAATGTCTCATCCAATGATCAAGGTTATGTTTGAATAGGTTAGGGATATACTGTGCTTCATATGGATGGGGAGCCTATCTCAGTGCATGGGGATCATTTCAGGCACATATCTCTATCACTAACTATTTATGTCACAAGCAACATTTAAATCCTTATATCTAGTGTTTTCTGGTGCTGTTCATTTTACAGATGTGCAAAAGTCCATCAGGGCTGGATCTGAGTATGCCTTATATGCCAGGAATAGAAGACCTCTCATTTACCTGTAGGAGAGTGAATACAGGGAGAGAGCTTTAAGGTGACCTGTATAGGACAATATTTTTATGCCCCTAATTTTCTTGATGAGGAACCTTTGTGAGTATTCCAACTTTTGCATATGCCTGGTCAGATGCATGCAGAGGGAGCATTGTACTCAATGATGGGTCTGATAGCAACCAAGTAAAGTGGCACCATAACTTATTCGGAATGAATGTCATGCCCTTACCTTTAAATTGGGTGACACAGAATGATTTTCTTACCGTTCCCTGTTTCATATCTAACTGCTTAGTACCCACTACGGCTATTACAATATTAAAATATTAACCTTTATTTTCAATCTTACCTTCAAAATCTACAACATCTAGTTTAAGACCATTAATTACTGGAGAGCCCACATTCCTCTGTAGTCACCTTGGGATTAGTGCTTATATTTTGCTCCTGTTGAGAGAGAGCATACGGACATTATTTCCTGGAAACTGCTGATCACCAAGAAAGCCTGGTAACTGATTCCTATGTGCCAGCTTAGAATTTGTGCTTATGTTTGCTCCTAGTGAGAGAAGGAGCAGAGGTCATTGATTCCTGACTTTCTCTGACTGAGAAATGAGTGTCTGTGTAGGACCTTCCTGCCTTGTCTGGTTACTGAATATTCAAGGCATCTACCAGGAAAAGGCTACAATAAGCCTAGACACCCCTACATCATCTGGGATAAGATTTTTGATCACCAAAGGGCCTGTGGCCTATTTCTCATCTTGGGATTGGTGCTACCATGTTGTTTCTGGTGAGAGGAGCAAAGGGGTATTGTATCCTAGCAAAGTTAATCTGTAGTGAGACCAGCACTAGTAGTAGCTGGATACTATCCAGTCAGGTGAATCCCCTCTTTTCATCATTCTTGACAAAGTTAATTCTTTCTTTTCAGTAAGTACTGCTTAATTGGATGCTACCTAACCTAACTTCAGAATGTCTCACTAAATATTTCATTCATAAGCCATCAGGATCTACTGTAATAGTTTCCCCATAAGTGTTTGGCAGTGCTCTGTATAGATGCAGACACCTTGAACTGACATTTTTTTCTGTAAAAGCACCCTTGATATTTCACCAATACTTAGTTGTGCACTGGGCAACTTGTTTGCAGTAACAAGCACTGGCCCCAGAACTGCAAACCAGATACTTCTGACACTACTTTATTTTCTCACCACAACTATCTAATCAATAAAAAAGGCCTGTTGCCATGGATATGAACTTTCCCACTATCTCCGTTACCAACTTGGTGGATATGGGCATCCTGAGGTAATGTGGAAATTGCCTCTTGTTTACTGACAACCAGCTAATTCTCAAACAAACTGAAAAGGTATGTGAGAGATGTATTTACACAATGTCACTGGCAGAAAAGCTCTCACATAGAAGCACTTCTAATGTAAATCAGGCTGTCAGTAGCGTGTACACTGTGCCCATAACACACAGTAAAAAACTGACACAGACGCTTGTATGCTGAGGCACTTAAATGTAACCTTCCTAAACTCTAAAGACTGCCTAGACAAAGTCCACGTAACAAATATCCTCAGGGCTCAGCAGTCCTGAATGCACTTTTTCAAAACAACACCCACATCAGCACATGCAGCCACACTTCATGGAGCCCCTACTTTTAAGCCCATAAGGCAAACCACCACACAATCCAAGATTCTGGTCATTGGAGACTCCATTGTGAGACACACCGATGTCCTTCTCACCAGGCTGAGTAAGGCGAATGTCAAGGTCATTTGCTTATCAGGGTCCAGGATCTGCCAATTTATGCACATGCTCAGCTCACTGGACCACAATTACCAGTATGACTCAGTCATAGTCCATGTGGGTGTAAATGACCCGTGACATACCTCCCTAGACTATATGAAGAGAGAGACATCACGGAGCTCTTGGAACGTGTGTCCCAGGCTAGTATGAGCCTAGCATTGAACATTTTACCTTCTCTGAGGATGATGCCACAATACAAAGAGATGACTGACTTTAATAATTGGCTTAATTTCTGGTGTCAGTCTAAGGGGTACAATATTTTTCATCATGGAAGGAGATTGTCAACAGATCACACTGCTTTGTCAGGGATGGTCTGCATCTCTCCCCTCTAGGCTTTTGAATGTTAGTTAAAACATTGTTTTCCCCATAGTGCCTTTTTAGGCAATCCCAAACTCAAAGTACTTCCGACATAGCAAATCAAAACCAGGAAAATCTAAAGGTGCTTCTACTCAGTACTAGGAGTCTAAACAGGAAATTCCACTTCCTACAACCTCTCCTCACAGTAGAGAATGTTGATATCTGTGCAGCCAGAGACATGGTTTAAAGCCACAGAGAGCACACTAACAGTACAAGGTTATAATGCCTTCCACCGATTTATACAGGCTACTACACAGACAGGGACTAAAGGTAGAGGTGTCTTAATCTATATCAGAAATAAATATACCTCATGACTGGTCAAAATAGATGATGCACTTGAGCTTCATGTCCAAATCACCATAGGCAAGATCCCATACCACTTCCTTGCAATAGATAGCTCACCCTCTATGACCCAGGAAACCCATAACAAGTTTTTAAGCTTAGGAAAACATTTAATATTCAGCCCAAAAAACATATTTTTGGGTGATTTTAATTACCTCACTATTAACTGGGAATCGTATACAACACCAAAAGTGCAGATACAGAGATTCCTGGATTTTGTAAATACAAACTCCCTCGACCAGACTGTCAGTCTACCAACTAGGGGAGCAAACTGGATCAGGTCCTCACTAATATGAGAGAGTACTGTTCACCTCCTAGTGTAATGTCCCGTCTAAGGTCAGACCATAAAACTGTCTTCTTTGAATTATAAGTTAAATCTGGACCCCAGCTAACCCTGGAATGTTCAGAAACTACTCTAAAGCTAACTTCTTACTATTAAGTGATAACCTGGCAAAATTTCAAGCCCCCCACAGACACTGAGAACACTGTTGTCTGTGTGAAACTCTTCAAAGACTCCCTCTTCTAGCATGCTAATATCTGCATAGAGGCAGCTTGCACCCACCAAGAAGAAGTACAGAACTAACTGAAAAACAAGCCACCAATGGTAAAATCACAACATCAATAGGCATCATGGCAAAAGTTAGGAGGTGTAGTCCCCAGCAAGATAAAAGCACACCCATGAAACTAAACAAACAACTCAAAGGAAAAATAAAGATTACCAAAGCCAAATTTGAGGTACATTTGGCCTACCGGGCATTTTTTAGCTATATCCGCAACCTCAATGGCAAACGCAGTTGTGTGACTAGTTAGACTAATGGGTCTGTAGTTTCCAGGGTCAGTTGAGGGTCAACTCTTGTGAAGTGGGATAACAGCTGAAATTTTCTATTTTCATGGTACAAAGTCTATTTTGAGGCTATACTTGAAAAGTGACTCAAGTGGTCCAGATAAATCAAGTTTCAAGCCATTTAGAAGGGATCCTGGAGTATTGTCAGGGCCCATTAAGGTAGTGTTTTTGGCCTTAGCGAGCACCACCATGACTTGATGTCTGCTAATATTTGGGGGAGGGGTTATGCTAGTAGGTATTTAAGGGGGTGGTCGCAGTGGGGAGTGGGGAGTGAAGGTAGAGTTGAATTTGTCAGCCAGCATATTCACTGTGTCACTCTACTCAATGAAAGTGATACCATTTACTACCAGTTCAGCACCTTTAAGGTTTTCATAGCTGTAGTACATCCTGTGGTTGTCTTTAGCCTCTAAGGCTGTTCTAACTTATAATTTTTGTTGGACTTAATTAGTCCTCTTAGTTTCCTGTTTAGTTTAAATAGTTACCACTTGTTATTATGAGAGTTGATCTTTCTGATTTTGACCATGACTTTTTTTCCTTTTGTTATATACCATGCCTCTAGTAGGTCTAGGTATGAGTTTTACAATTCTTAGTGCATAGATGATGACCTATAGCTTGCTAGGATATGCTAACGGACGTTGTCTATGTTGGTTTGCACATGGATGAACTCCAGGGCATCATCCTGTTTAACCAACCTAGCGGTATGCTTGATATTAATGTAGATCAAGACACCTCCATCTTTTCTCCTTGTCTGTGCAGCTGATTATCTAAATATGTGAAAGACACTGAAGCCTTGCACTGCTGGAGTTCTTTATGCAGCTTAAAACCATGTCTTGGTCATGGTACAGATGTCTATATTCTCCAGAGTGAGCAGAGCTTGTAGTGTGTGGAATTTTTTGTTAAAGATCCTAGCACTGAGCAGTAACAGTTTAGGTTTCTTTGGATATATATGCTCTCTCAGTAGGTTTGTCAATTTGGCATTGCCTAAAAAGGTTCTAAGAGAGTGGATAAAGTTTTAGTCAATATTCAGAAGCCTAGGGGGGACAGATTAAGACCATTCTTGGCAAGGTACAGTGGTTTCTTAACCATGTCTTCCCACTCTGACAAATATTGAGTTCACCTGGAATGACACAAGAAACTAATCCAACTTTTGAGGTCAGTCTTCTTTTGTTCGTACTGTGGTATTATCTTTAGTGAGGATAGAATGCTGCTCAATCCAAGGCACATACCTGTCTGAGACACATATTCAGAGGGATCCATAATGTCTCTCTTCATGTAGTCAGGTGAGGTATGTTTTAGGTTATTTACACCCACATGGACTGTAATAGAATTATACTGGTAACCTGTGGTGTAGTGACTTGAATGCCTGCACAACGTATGGATCCTGTCTCCAGATAAGCACATAATCATTATCTTATCCTTGTCTACTCTGATGAGTGGGTCATCTGTGTCTTGTACAAGAGTCTGGAGTAAAGTGTTTGCTTCCCTTATTGGCTTCACATTTGAGGGTCCACTGGGTACAGACACGTGTGGTGCTGAGGATAAGCATTCCTGTTAATAGGCTTAGGAGGGCTTTGAGATTTGGAAAGAGTGGTTTTAGTGCCTCAGCATAAGTTGGTCTGTGTATGTGGTGGACACTATGTATGGTAGATGTTGTGGGTGTGTGTTCTTGACAACCTTGTTTGTAAGGATGATTTTTGCCTCCAAGGGAACTGTGTATCTGTCATATAATGTGTTAGTTTAGCATTAAATGGTTGTCTGTAAACATAAGACAATTGCTACACTGCTAAAGGATGTCCATATCTACTAAGATAGCTATGGAGACATTTGGAAATTTCATATTCATGGTATCCAGACCAATATTAGGGTGGGCTACTATGGTTTGAGAACTGGGTTATATAGAGGTCTCCTAGGGTGGTCTCTAGAGTTAGGACCCAAGGTTAGATTGTGCTAAGATATGGTATTATTGCTGTTTGATGCACAGGCTAGCTGGTCTAAGCTTATCTCTGCAAAATGGCTTTTGTTTTCACCTCACTAAGTTACAGATTTCAGTTCTAGTAGTAGTTTTATAGATAAATTTAACTATCCAAGCATTTGCATCTGCACAGGGCACTACCAATTTAAAACAGCAGAAAAGAAACTGAAATTTAGCTCCTCAGCCCTCTGGCCAATAAACAACTACAATTTGAGCTCATCTGGAGTGCTTCTCAACTCAGATAAACCAGATAAATATCTTCTGCCAAAAGATGGATGAGCTGGTCCTCTTAACGTAAAAACTCAGCAGAATGGAACCCTCACATGCAATGCAACAGCAAAACAACTAATTCCCTAGCTAGAGCACCCTTCCACAAGGTGATTTCAATGCCATCCTTTTGGGGGACAACACCTAGAGATAATATGTTTTCACAAGAAGTAATTTAAATGCTCTTGAAAATGCAGTAAAACAGTAGTGAGCACTTAAATAATGAAAAATAAGTGCAATTAAGTCAAGTACGACAACTCATCATTGACAGGATGTCACCATATACAGTGGAAACACTTCCTGATCATAAGTAATGATGCCAGGCTTTGTTGAACTCTGGAAATGAACCACAGAACTTTGCAAGCACACCTAATCTATAGCAACAGAAAAGAGACTGAAATTTAACTTCTGAGCCCCTGGCCAATTAATGACTACACTTTGAGCTGGTCCTGAGTGTTTCTGAACTCAGACAGATAAGGCTAGCACCTTTTGCCACAAGATGGATGATCGTCTGGTGTTCTTAATGCAAAAATACAGCAAATGTGTGACAGCCCACAAAGCACTGCAGTTGTATAAGCTTGAGCTTAATCTTGACTGTTAGAGACAATACACGACCCATCCGAACAAGATCTTAGCAATTCATGATCACAGCAAAAGTAGTAATTAAATGAACCAGGCCTTAACTATATAGCTTATAAGAATCTAATTCAGGATGAAGCACTGACACGCTTTAAGCGAGGAGCCACCACAAGGGCACACAAATGTTAATCAAGGTTAAACTATTCGGGCTACCTAAAGTCCACTCTTCAAATTTTCCCTTAAAACAGCCTTCCTTGAACTGTACTACTGATCTAACCAGCGTATCCTATAATTAAAAAGTTCATCTCTACTTGATTCCTAAGTAGACTACTCTCTATCTGTAAAGCCTAGCACTTGCTCCTACAGTACTTTTCACCTTGATATAGCACTTTTATTATAGATAGTACCCCACCAGCCTAAAACCCCTCACATCCCCGAGTCTTTTTTTTGTTTTTTTTTCCTTCTAGCATGTCAAGGGATCAGTTGCTAGTGTCCTCTCCTGCTCAGCTGGTGAACCTGGGAATATTGAGGCAATGTTACAATTGCCTCATCTACACAGACAACCCTCTCCTTCTCCCACAAAACACAAATACATGCGAGAGATGCAACTATACAGCCAAACTGGAGGCTGAGCTCTCTCAACATAGGACTGGCAAGACCAGACAGGAGGAGAAGGTAACCACACACCCAATCTCACATAGTACTATCACAACTTCAAATCATGCACATAAACACACAAAGACATACTCGGAGGCTCTGATCAAAAATCTACCAAAACAACAGAGGCCACCAAAGCAGACACCCAAACAACTACCACCTCAGGACACAACACAACACATAGACCACACAGTCAGTGTGCCAAACAGTCACAGCCCTTAAGCCAAACACAATGCCAGACACACTCGTCATTGGTGACTCCATAGTCAGACACACTGACGTCCCGCTCACCAGATTGAGTAAGGAGAAGGTCACAGTAAGCTGCCTGTCAGAATCCGCCACATAACCAAGCACTCAGGTCTCTCAACAGCAGGTACAGACTCAGTCATTGTCCACGCTTGGTAAACGACCTGAGACATACCTCCTTGGACTACATGAAAAGAGACATTGAGTAGCTCTCTGATTATGTAGCCCAGGCAGGTATGACCCTGACCTTGAGCAGTATCCTACCTTCACCAAGAATGATGCCACAATACAGAGATAAGATGATCAGCTTTAATAATTGGCTTAAACTCTGGTGTCATTCAAAGGGGATCCAATGTCTATCTGCCTGGGATGACATGCTGGACAAGCCACGCTGCTTCACAAGGGACGGCTTGCACCTGTCACCCCTGGGCTTCGGATATTGGCAAAGGCTCTTGCCACCCCATAGTGCCTTTTTAGGCAAGGCTCAAATTCTAAACCTACCACCCTAGAACACAAAAAAGGAAAAAAACTAAGGGTAATGCTGCTCAATGCCAGAAGTCTCAACCTCAAGATGCACGGGCCCTTCTCAGTATGGAGAACATCGATGTCTGTGCTGTGACTGAAACCTGGTTCAAGGCTCCTGAGAGCACCCCAGCACTATCAGGTTTCACCTCATATCATGCTGCCCGCCCCAAAATCCGTACAACACCAAGAAAGGAGGGGGGGTGTCCATATTCATCAAGGACACCCACAACTCAAGGTTGGTGGCAACACACGATGCATTGGAGACCATCCAGGTGCAATTAACCATAGGCAAGACTGCTCTGCAATTTGTAGCATGTTACAGGCCACCCTCTCAAACTCAGGAACCTCACATAGCTTTCCTGAAAACACTGGAGGGGATAAATGTATCTCCAAACACCATCATACTAGGTGACTTCAACTACCCTAATATAGACTGGGATCACTACTCAAGCCCAAACACTCTAGCCCAAAGGTTCCTGGAGTTCATAAACTCAAATGCCATGGAACAACTAGTCACCATCCCCACAAGAGGTGAAAACATACTTGATCTCATCATCACGAACATGGGATCACAATGTTCAACACCAGAAGTATACCACTCACTGGTGAGATCAGATCATAAACTAATCTCACTGGAGGTCCTCATCCCCACCTGAGATAAAAAGACCACAGTGAAGAACTTCTCAAAGCCGACTTCACACTTCTAAAGACTAGTGTGGTCTCCTTTAAGGAACATTACTCAAGCCGCTGAATCACTTACAAATGCCTTCTACCAGCACCTACAGGACTGCATGGATCAGGCAATCCCAAACAAAACAAAGACTCTTTGTACCAAAGGCAAGCATCCAGTCTGGTGGACCCCAGCCATAAACAAGCTCTACAACAAAAGGAGGAAGCTACTACAAGATAGAGCAAAATCCTTAAAAGGTAAGACACCTTTGATCATTATAAGTAAAAAACTAAGAGCTCTCATAAAATCATCCAAGGCAAATTTTGAGAGAAAAATCGCTAAGGACTCAGAAGACAATCATAAGGCCTTCTTTAGCTATGTTAGAAACCTGGGAGGAAACTCCCAGATATGCTCAGAATTAGTTCAAAATGATGTGAAAATTACTGAACCTACAGACATTGCCAACATACTGGCTTACAGGTTCAGTGCAAACTTCTCCCCCCCAAACGGAGAGATATCTATACCAGAGGATTGTAGCCCCCCGCCCAGGTGAGAACTGCTCAAACACAGCATCCATGGGACCGGATGGTGTCCCCGGCTGTGTGCTCCACAAACTCAATGAGGAATTAAACCCGCAGTTAGGACAGCTGTTTAATCTTAGCCTCACCTCAGGATACATACCCAAGGAGTGGCGCACGGCAACTGTGGTCCCACTTAACAAAGGCGGTGCCTCCACCGACCCTGGAAATTACCGTCCCATCAGCTTGACAAGCCTGATCTGCAAAGCTATGGAGAGGATCATAATGGAACTCATAAATAAAGACATAGGGAACTTGCAGACTTTGGATCTAACCCAGTTTGGTTTTGTCAAAGGCAGATCATGCCTTTTAAACTTGGTTGACTTTTTCGAAACAGTCACCAAGGCCATTGATGAGGGAAAGGCAGTCCATACAGCCTACCTCGACCTGGCAAAGGCTTTCGACACAATACCCCACTCAGGTATCATTGAAAAACTCATCAGCTTAAATGTAAACCCATACATCACAAGATGGGTTGCAAACTGGTTAAGTGACAGAACCCACAGGGTCAGAGTTGCTGGCGCCATGTCAGACTCAAAACCTGTCACAAGTGGTGTCCCACAGGGCTCAGTCCTGGGCCTCTTGTTCGGCATCTACTTTTCTGAAGTGCAAGCAAACACAGGAGGGTTATGGCTGACAAAGTTTGCAGATGACTGCAAACTGGCCATAGTCGAGAACATATCTGACACAGATATCCTTCAGAAGGGTCTCACAGAAACAGATAACTGGTGCCAGAGCCATGGCCTAAAGTTAAACAAGAAATGCAGTCATACCCTTCGGGGAAAAACAAGGTTACCCTTAGCTACCACATAGGTGGCAATCCACTGAGTGCAGAAGAGGTTATCAGGGATCAGGGGACCCAGGTTGACAGTAACCTTTCGTTTGACACTCACGTTGCTAAAGTAGTTAGGAAGACCTTCTACATTGCCCACCTAATCATGAAGGGATTCACATCTAGATCAAGGGAGGTCATCATCCCCCTGTACTCATCACTCATCAGACCAATGATTGAGTACAATGCCCCATTCGGAATGTATCTGACCCGACACCTGCAGCAGCTGGAAAGGCCCCAAAAGTTCCTCACCAAAAGGATAAAGGGTCTCAAAAATATGTCTTATGCTGCCCGACTGAAAGAACTCCAGCTCTATTCAGTCGCTTACCACTTGCTCAGAGGTGACCTGTGCCTGACATACAAGGCCATGTCAAACCCAGATTTGATGAACGTGCTTCACCTCAAAAAATCTAGATCCCTCAGAACTACAAGGGCGGGAGACTTAAACCTTGACAGGGTTATTAATAGGACATGCTGGAGGGACAGATTCATCACCCAGAGACTCCCTGTGCTGTGGAACAAAATCCCGGTACATGTGAGGCAGAGCACCTCGCTGTCCTTGTTCAAGAGAAATCTTGACCAATGGATGGGAGATCTCAGATATACCCCAGGGATTACCTCAGTGTCACTGCTTGACAGAGGCACAGCAAAATAATGGGCATAGTTTCCTTCAAACTAAAGGGGTGGCGAAAGCCACAAAACTCTGGGCTAGGCTTATAAATGCCCTTGGGCAGATAGCCTAGTATGAACCTATGAACCTATGAACCTATATGACAAACTGAAATCAGTGCATATACTGCTTGGTCATACAAGTGATCACTTTTCTATACTCTGTTCCTTGTCAGGAAAAGCCAGTACAACAAGTAACTCTTTCTAGGTTAATACAAGGAACTTGGTCTCAGAATTAGAGAATCTAAACTGAAATGAAGTTTATAATTTTTAGCTGCCATCACAGCCCTATCAACTCTCTGCACTCTCTAACTTTGAAGATAGTAATAGGAAAATACAACCAACACCTTAAAATAAGTTAGTATGGTAAATAATGATTTTCAGTGATGCGTGGTCAGAGTAGAAAACAGATCAAAACAATTTAAGCAAACAAAATATTAGAATTTGAAGTACAGCATTAACTAAAAAGAAACATTGCTGAAGTTCAGTATGTTAGAAAAGCAGCTTACTTAAGTGTACCTAATAAATTCTGGCAAACAATGTTTCTTGTGACAAGCAAGGTCTTTCCTCAAGCCTCTTCAGGCAAAATGCTAGACAAGCAAATAGCAGATGTAATAAAAGAAACATGCTTCTACTCCACCAGGCAGTACTGTAGTACTATTTCAAAATGGCCGCAACACCAATGGCTCCTTTACATAACATTGTGAATAACCCTCCATTCTACATCAGAACCATTCAAAAATCGAAGTCCAGGAGCTACTCGGAAAACTAGAAGTTTTACAGCCCTAATCACCATATCACAAATCCTATGATTCTAAATCTAGGTAGCCAAATCTTTTGTAAACTATTAGCTCACCTAAACGATCTGATACTCAAATCAAAAATCATCCTGGAAACTCTAAGCATGCACTGACCAAACCACTAGTGAAAGTCCCTAATTGCACCACTATAAATGGACACCATCCAGTAGCAAACAATGTTCACTTGCCAAATTACTAAAAAAACATACAAATACTAGAGTATATCCAAAAGTATAATATACTAGCAGATTGGCAATTTGAATTCCTCTGTAGCTACAATACAGCAACATATACCTTGAATGGTCAAATGTATAAAATGTCTGTGGAAGAAAATTGACAGGTACAACATTTATGGATTTGAAAAGAACTTTCAAAATTGGAGGTCAAAAATACTTCTTCAGAAGTTAATAAATAAATGTGGCCTCTCCCCTAAAGTCATACAATGGCTTGCAAATGATCTAGTTAACAGACCATTCAGGGTTGGAAGCAATAATAATTGCTCTGAAACTGGCACAACTCAGAATGGTGTCTCTCAAGGATCTGCACTCCAGCCAATTATTTTCCTTCTTTTTAAATTATATCCCTTGATATTTACCTCATAAAAGTTGTCATCTAACTAGATTACATAAATTAAAAAATGCCCTTGCTAATTAATTTCAGGAACAGCTCTTGCCAATATGGAACTGTTATTAAAAGAAAAAGGTATACTAACTGTAAACACAACTAAGGCAATGTTAATGATGTTCAGGAATCTACAGAGATAAACTAAAGCCAACAACATACTATACAGAACACAACTGGAATATCTGTGACCCAAGCTAAGCAACGAAGGTATCTGGGAAAACGTTTTGATTAGCACCTTAGATGTTATCCTCGCACAAAAGCCCTAGGAGACAAACTGTTAAAACAGTTAAAGGTGCCTTACAAAATGTCTCATCTATCTACCCCAGAGGCTGAAACAACTATAAACATGCGCTGAAAGAACTATAAACATGCTGCTTTTTAGACTCAAATGTATATTCATTATTTTTCTTTTCTCTCCAAGCAACATAAAGCCATTACAGACCACAGAGAATACAATTCATAAGGACATTAATCCATCAGAAAACAAGGAACTTGACAGTGTTTCCCTAAGGAGATCAACATGGCTACCAATTATAGCCAGACCATCTTAACATTTAAGTTACAGTATGCAAGTTGTTCTCTACCTTTGAAGGCCATACTTACAATCAGTAGCTCTACTTAAGCAGCAAGGAAACGTGAGGATGTACAACTTCTTAGACCACTTTTTATACTTACTACAAGTCAAAGAACTTTTACTAAAAATAACACCAGCTTACTGGAACTGTTTATCTCAGAATGTAAAGAAAATAACAAAATACAGACCTTAACTGAAACGCTGAAGCCTGAAGGCTGGGTTGACAGAAGAAAACAAAGGCAAGTGTTATATTGATAATGCTTAGGTCTGCATGTTGTAAAACCACACATCTAAGGAGATCCAAATTAAGATAATCAATGTATCTATAAAGAAGTGCAAGAAATCCAAGTAAGAAAAGATATGTTATAAATATTGCTAGGTTTTTGCAGCAAATACTGTAAATAAATATGCCAAGATCAATGTTTTTAAAGCAAAATATAAGGTGAGTACATGTGACAGTAGTTATTAGTAAAGTCAAAATACTGTAAATAAATACACAGTGTGTGTACTTGTGATAGTCAATGTTTTTAAAGCCAAACATAAAGTATATGCAAGTGAAGTAGATACTATTAAAGTCAAAAACATAAGCAAACCTTGCATACTTCTCAAGAGTTTTCCTGACTGGGTCTTCACACACACACACACACACACACACATGGAACTTTAGCACAGTGCTGTGGCATGCTTAACATAGGTTCATAGGTTAGGTTCATAGGTAGGTACTAGGCTATCTGCCCGAAGGCATTTATAAGCCTAGCCAGAATGTTTTGGCTTTCACCGCCCCCTTAGATTAGTTCCCTGTGCTTCTGTTCAGCAGAGCCATTGAAGTGATCCCTGGGGTAAACTTTCTGTTTGTAGAAAGACAAACTGCAAAAAGATCCAAAATCACACAAGGAATGCTGAGAACAAATCACTTTATGACGCAAAGCTTTCGGGTATAAACCCTTTCTCAATACTAAATACATACATTTACACAAAGCAACTGCTTTTATACAGGCCTAGTAGTCATGTGACTGCAGCCAAAGTCACATGACCTATTCAAATGTGCAATTTAAAAAATTATTTAAAGAAACATACTGCAAAAAGCATTTGTCAAAAAGCATTTGTCAATAAAAATGGTTACACATATGCATATATATGATCAAATTTCATAACAATATAAATCTAATTCTAGCACATAAATATACTTAATCATAAGAATATAAAAATATAAAAATGTATATATATACCTATATGCTTAATACAAACTCTAGAAACATTAAAACATAGGTGTACACATACATGTACACAACAAATGCACACATTAACATCAATGTATAAACATACTAATGTGCACAAGTTAATAAAAACATCATTTCAACCTCGTTGTAATCCAACAAGAATGGGTTTAATGCTTACTGTACTGTTAAGGCCAGGAGGACTATCAGCTCCCAAACGTACTATCCATTGATATTCTTTAGTTTCAAGAAAATTATTAATATCACCACATCTAAGTGAGGGAATCACCAAATCAATAACTCTAAATCTAAATGTATGTCTGTCCCCACAAGTCTCAATATGCTTATACAAGGCATTCTGAGTATACTGCCTCCTGATTTCCGACTTGTGTTCAATAATCCTGTCCTTGAGTCTCGTGTAGTCTTACCAATGTAGTATGCAGGACATACAGAACATGATGCCATGTACACCACATTGGTAGTAGTACAAGTAGCTCTTACAGAAAATGTGTATGTATGATGTGTGATCGTATGCACATAACTATTAGATTCCACATATCTGATCAAGTCTGAACAACAGGAGCAGTTTAGACATGCATATGTACCAAAATTAAATGTAGAGTAGATGGGTCTATCAAAGCATAAATTCAAGGAAGAAATCTTTGTAGCATAACATACTTTTGAGGGTTTTCATATTCCTAAAGCTGAAGAATGGCTTATCACTTAACAATTTTGTAAGCTCAGGGAAGCCATTAAAATAGGCCAATACTTATAGATAGTGCGTTTAACAAGGGAAACCTTACTTGCAAAACCAGTCACATATCTAAATCTTTGCACAGTAGAGTTTACAACTTGATTTATCACAACATCAGGGTTCGTAAGATTATAATTCCTGAAATATGGGGCATATAATGAATGCCTATTATTAGATACCTGATTCTTCATCTCATTTAAAATAGACAATGCATAACCACAATCAACAAAATCCTTAAATGTGTCATTTAACTGTTCATTGAAGACAATGTCATCTGTGTTGAGCCTACTCACTCTAATGAACTGAGACTTAATCACACCTCGAAAGACATGCGGGGCATGCATGCTGTCCGCATGCACATATGTCTCCTTCTTAAAAACAGAAGTGCCCAATATTCCATCCTTGCAAAAAATGTTAACATCAAGGAAGGAAGCCTGGAAGCCTGGAAGCATTGTGATTATGGATAGAGCTTGCTATAATTCATCAATGGATAAGCTAGTAATGGATACTTTGTCTTTTAAAAAAATTAGTTTTCTGGATGTAAAGAAACATATTACTGACGTTAATTTACATGTTTATGACATGCAATTTAATAATAATATTAGTTTGGAATTATTTAACTTTTTTTCTGTACCCTGTCCATCTATACCTCAGTTATACGGACTTCCCAAAATACATAAGTGTTTGTCAGACCCTCCCATGAGACCCATCGTCTCTGGCAATGGGTGGGTAACCAAACCTGTTTCAGTTTACCTTCAGAAACAATTGTTTCCTTTTTTGGATAAATGTAATTATGTTTTGAAAGATACTGGTGATTTTCTCTCCAAACTTTCAAAGTGGTATTACAGTAAACCGTGTAATCTGAATGATTTTCTATTTGTTACCTTAGACATTGTATCGTTGTTTACTGTTATCCCTAATTTATGGCATAGAGTCCATCAGGAAGTTTTTGACTACTGAAAAATCTTTAGTATGTGATTCTATTCAAAATATATGTCAATTGTTGGACCTAGTACTTAGCCATAATGTTTTTATTTTCAATCAACAACCTTATTTGCAGGTCAACGGGGTCGCCATGGGCATATATGCAAATCTTGTACTGCATCAGTGGGAATTAGATAATTTACATGATGGAAAAAAAATTTTTTGACACACGGGTTGTGTTCTATCAACGGTTTGTTGATGATTGTTTTTAATTTGAATGGATCTAGGGACAGTTTAGAAGAATATCTTGTACACTTGAATAGCACAACATCGTTTTTGAAGTTTAAGTCGACCATTACTAGTAAAGAGGCTTCCTTCCTTGATGTTAACATTTTGCAAGGATGGAATATTGGGCACTTCTGTTTTAAGAAGGAGACATATGTGGAAGATATGTGCATGCGGACAGCATGCATGCCCCATGTCTTTCGAGGTGTGATTAAGTCTCAGTTCATTAGAGTGAGTAGGCTCAACACAGATGACATTGTCTTCAATGAACAGTTAAATGACACATTTAAGGATTTTGTTGATTGTGGTTATGCATTGTCTATTTTAAATGAGATGAAGAATCAGGTATCTAATAATAGGCATTCATTATATGCCCCATATTTCAGGAATTATAATCTTACGAACCCTGATGTTGTGATAAATCAAGTTGTAAACACTACTGTGCAAAGATTTAGATATGTGACTGGTTTTGCAAGTAAGGTTTCCCCTTGTTAAACGCACTATCTATAAGTATTGGCCTATTTTAATGGCTTCCCCTGAGCTTACAAAATTGTTAAGGATAAGCCATTCTTCAGCTTTAGGAATATGAAAACCTCAAAAGTATGTTATGCTACAAAGATTCTTCCTTGAATTTATGCTTTGATAGACCCATCTACTCTACATTTAATTTTGGTACATATGCATGTCTAAACTGCTCCTGTTGTTCAGACTTGATCAGATATGTGGAATCTAATAGTTATGTGCATAATCACACACCATACATACACATTTTCTGTAAGAGCTACTTGTACTACTACCAATGTGGTGTACATGGCATCATGTTCTGTATGTCCTGCATACTACATTGGTAAGACTACACGTGACTCAAGGACAGGATTATTGAACACAAGTCGGACAGACATACATTTAGATTTAGAGTTATTGATTTGGTGATTCCCTCACTTAGATGTGGTGATATTAATAATTTTCTTTAAGAATATCAATGGATAGTTTGGGAGCTGATAGTCCTCCTGGCCTTAACAGTACAGTAAGCATTAAACCCATTCTTGTTGGATTACAACGTAGGTTGAAATGATGTTTTTATTAACTTGTGCACATTAGTATGTTTATACATTGATGTTAATGTGTGCATTTGTTGTGTACATGTATGTGTACACCTATGTTTTAATGTTTCTAGAGTTTGTATTAAGCATATAGGTATATATATACATTTTTATATTTTTATATTCTTATGATTAAGTATATTTATGTGCTAGAATTAGATTTATATTGTTATGAAATTTGATCATATATATGCATATGTGTAACCATTTTTTATTGACAAATGCTTTTTTGCAGTATGTTTCTTTAAATAATTTTTTAAATTGCACATTTGAATAGGTCATGTGACTTTGGCTGCAGTCACATGACTACTTGTAAATGTATGTAAACTTTCTGTTTCCCATCCACTCGTCAAGGTTTCTCTTGAAGAGGGTTAGCGAGGAGCTCTCCCTAATGTAGACTGGAATCTTGTTCCAGAGCCTGGGAAGTCTCTGGGACAGGAATCTATCCCTCCAGCATGTCCTATTTATTGTTGTGGTGAGGTTTAGATCCCTGGAGCGTGTGACTCGAGGGGATATGGTTTTCTTTAGGTGCAGCATGTCCATCAATTCTGGGTTGGGCTTGGCCTTGTATGTCAGGCAGAGATCATCTCTGAGTAGGCGGTATGCAACCGAGTACAGCTGGAGTTTCTTCAGTCGAGCTGCATAGGGCATCTGCTTGAGGCCAGTGATCCTCTTGGTGAGGAACTTATATGGTCTTTCCTGTTGTTGCAGGTGTCTTGTAAGGTACATCCCAAATGGGACATTGTACTCTATGTTGTGTCTGATGAGTGATGCGTAGAGGGGCCCAATGACCTCTTTCGATCTGGATGCAAACCCTTTTGTGATTAGGTGGGCCACATAGAGGGATTTTCTAATGACTTTGGCAATGTGATTATCAAAGGAGAGGTTACTATCTACTTGGGTCCCCAGATCCCTTATTACGTCTTCCGTATTTAGCGGGCTACCACGTATGGGGTAGTTTGTGGGTACTTTGTTTTTTCCAAAGGGGATGACTATGCACTTTTTGGCATTTAGCTTGAGGCCATGGTTTTGACACCTGGTATCTGTCTCAGTGGAGGATGTATGTATCAGCTGGAGAGACAATTATAGCCCCTAGTTTGCAGTCGTCTGTGAACCTGGTCAGCCATAGTCCTCCTGTGCTTGCCTGTACCTCTGAGAAGTATATGCCGAATAGGAGGGGTCCAAGGACTGAGCCCTGGGGATTGCCGCTTGTAACCGGTTTAGAGTCAGACCTAGCTCACGCAACTCTTACCATGTGGGTTCTGTCCATGAGCCAGTTGGCAACCCATCTCATGACGTATGGGTTTATGTTCAGGCTGGTGAGCTTGTCTATAATACCTGAGTGGGGAATGGTGTCAAAGGCCTTTGCGAGGTCTAGGTAGGCTGTGTGGACCACCTTTCCCTCGTCTATAGCCTTGGTAACTGTCTCAAAGAAGTCCACCAGGTTTAGGAGGCATGATCTCCCCTTAACAAAGCCGAACTGGGTAGGGTCCAGTGTTTGGAGGATTCCAATGTCTCTGTTAATAAGATCCATGATGATGTGCTCCATAGCTTTTCAGACCAAGCTAGTCAGGCTTATAGGGCGATAGTTCCTGGGGTCTGTTGTGGCTCCACCTTTGTGGAGCAGAATAACCGTTGCTTTGCACCACTCTGTGGACACATAGCCTGTGGAGAGGCTGAGTTTAAACAGTGTGTCTAGGTGAGGGGTTAGTTCATCTTTGAGCTCGTGTAGGATGCAGCCTGGGACACCATCCGGTCCCATTGATGCTGTGTTTTTGGCTTTGGCGAGGGCTGTTTTAACCTGAGTGTCTGTGATTTCAGGGGCACTACATTCTTCTGGTATAGTTATGAGCCCTTTTGGGGGTGAGATGGGGTGAAGTTTGCACTGAACCTGTCTGCCAGGATATTGGCTATATCGGTCAGTTCAGTGTATTTTGTGCCATTCTGCACTAACTCTGAGCAGATCTGAGCATTGCCACTTAGATTATTGACATAGCTAAAGAATGCCTTGTGGTTATCTTTGGAGTTCATGGCAATTTTTCTTTCGAAGCTAGCCTTGGATGATTTTATGAGGGAACATCATTTCTTACTGATACTGATCAGGGATGTCTTCCCTTCTTGGGGTTTTACTCTTTTCTGTACTTGTTTCCTCCTTCTATTGTATAGCTTGTTTATGGCAGGGGTCCACCAGACTGGTTTCCTTTTCTTGGAGGAGTGAGTCTTGGTTTTGTTTGAGATAGCATGATCCATGCATTCTTGTAGATGCCCATAGAGTGCAGTAGTAAAGGATTTTGCAGCTTGGACAGCATTATCCTTTAGCATGGGGGCTTTGAAACTTCCCATCTTGGTCTTAAGTAATGTGAAGTTTGCTTTTGAAAAGTTTTTCACAGTGGTTTCTTTGACCGGGTATGGTGGCGGCATATGGATATCCAGAGTGATTAGTTTATGGTCAGATCTAACCAGTGAGGGGTTGACCTCCGGTGTGGAACACTAGTCGCCCTTGTTGGTGATGACCAGGTCCAGTATGTTGTCACCTCTGGTGAGGGTGTTAACCAGTTGATCCAAGGCATTTGAGTTTATAAATTCTAGGAAATGGTGGGCAAGGGAGTTCGTACTTGAGTAGTTCTCCCAGTTAATGTGGGTAATTGAAATCACCCAATATCAGGGTGTTTGGTAGGACCTTTATGTTTCCCAGTGTTTTCAGGAATGAGAAGTGGGGGTCCTGGGACATGGTGGGTGATCTGTAGCAAGCTATAATTTGAATAGCAGTTTTGCCCATTGTTAGTTGCATATGGGTGATCTCTGAAACATCGTGATGTGACACTAACCTGGACGTGTGGTTATCCTTGATGAATATGGATACTCCCCCGCCTTTTGTATTTCGATCCGGGTTTTGTGGCCAAAATGTATGGTATGAGTTGTAGCCTGGTAAGCTTCTGGTGTCATTCAAAGGGGATCCAGTTTTTTGTTACTTGTGCTATTTACGGCAGTGGGTTTGTCTTTTGAGCCTTGCCTAAAAAAGGCACTATGGGGGAAGCAAGAGCCTTGGCCAGTATTTGAAAGCCTAAGGGTGATAGGTGCAAGCCGTCTCTAGCGAAGCAGCGTGGCTTGTTGGGCATGTCATCCCAAGCTGACAGAAACTGGATCCCCTTTGAATGACACCAGAAGCTTAGCCAATTGTTGAAATTGATATTTTTTTCTCTGTACCGTGGTGTCATTCTTGGTGAGGGCAGGATGCTACTCAGGGTCAGGGTCATACCGGCCTGGGCTATATGATCAGAGAGCTCCTCCATGTCTCTTTTCATGTAGTCCAGGGAGGTATGGCTCAGGTCATTCACACCAACATGGACAATGACAGAGTCATATTTGTACTTGTTTTGGAGTGACCTGAGTGCTTGTGTTATGTGGCAGATCCTGGCACCCAACAAACAGCTAACAGTAACCTTCTCCTTATTCAGTCTAGTGAGTGGGACGTCAGTGTGCCTGACTATAGAGTCACCTTTTACTAGTGTGTTGGGTATGTTATTTTGCCTTAAGGGCTGTGATTGTGTGGTACACTGGTTTTGTGAAGTATGTGTTTCATGGTTTGTGTTGGGGGGGTGGAGGTTGCTTGGATGTCTGCTTTGGAGGTCTGTGTTGCTTTTGCAGATTTTTATTTAGAGCCTCCAAGTATGTTTTTGTGTATTTATGTGTATTTTTGCCAGTGCTGGTTTCATAGGTCTATGTGAGACTGGTGGTGTGATGCAAGTAATTCCCTTCTCCTCTTGACTGCCTGGTCCAGTCTTGGGTTGAGAGAGCTTAGCCTCCAGTTTGGCTGCATAAGTGCATCTCTCGCATGTGTTAGTGTTTGGTGGAAGGAGGAGAGGGTTGTCTGTGTAAATGAGGCAATTGTAACATTGCCTCAAAATATGTCTCCTATGTGCACATCACAGTCTGATTCTATGATCTGCTCCAAGCACTGTTCATTTCACCCACTATCACCCTCCAAATAGTTTCAGGAATAAGCCTTTGCTCCCCCATAAACTGTACTACATACCCATCCTGCAGTTTCATACTCTGTTTTCTTTAGACAAAAAGTTCACATTACATACAGAAGAAGTGAAACAATGCACCTAATTTCACTTTTTGCCCAAGAGCAAGTGTATGTGTGTGTGTGTGTGTGTGTGTGTGTGTGTGTGTGTGTGTGTGTGTGTGTGTGTGTGTGTGTGTGTGTGTGTGTGTATACGAGCGCCCACGTGTCTGTGTGTATGTGCATATGTATGTAACAGCGTGTGACACAGCTTGTGTCAGGATAATTATGGTGCTCATTCCAAATTTCATATTCATAGCTAATTTTCAAACAGTTCTGTTCCATTTATTAACTTCCTCCTATGCACCCCAAATAAAAACACTTTATCCACAGACATACTGTCACTGAAAACATTGACAAAAACAACAGTGCACTGCTGTGAACCAACAGTGATAACAGCATGGCCACAAAATGAAAGTAATGCAACCACCAGTTTAAAAAATATATTGATTTTGTTTAGTAATCAGTAGCAAAGTCGTCGTCTTCTTTCGGCTTTTCCCAGTTATGGGTCACCACAGTGGATCACCTGTCCGCTCATGATTGGCAGTGGAGTTTCACAGTGTCGAGTTGCCAGCCCGGCACCCAACCTTCCACAGAAGGCACACACACTCACACCTAAGGCCAATTTAGAGTGTCCAGTCCACCTACTGCATGTCTTTGGGATGTGGGAGGAAACCAGAGCACCCGGAGGAAACCCACGCGACCACAGGGAGGACATGCAGACTCCACACAGAAGGCACCCCAGCCAAGGATCGAACCAGAGAACCTCTTGCTGTGAGGTGACAATGCTAACCACTGCACCACCAATTTCATTATATCCTAGCAGAACCCATACTCTTTGTGATTTCCTAAATGAATTTCACTACGGTATCGATGAGTCAAAAACAGCCTTATCAACATCAGTGTTGTCATATTAACTTCCTGTTGAACTCAAATAAGGGCTGTCTTTGTAAAGATTTGGAATTCCAACATCAGAAGCTAAAGCAATAACTTGGATACCACTGCAATACCACTGCTATCACTATTCATCAGAACTGCTTTCCTATGCCTAACATGACATCAAAGGTCAGAAGGAATGCCATGAGGAATTATATGGAGGCAGAGCATTGTATAATGAAAATAACAGAAAAAAAGGGAAAATGATTTCAAGTCATGAAATGATTATGGTAAAACCACAGAAGAATTACAACAATAAAACAACCATAAAGGTAAAAACAGCAACATATTAATTAAAACATGTGGTGTGGAATGTCACAACTCTATCAGCCTACACACATCTTACATTCCAGAGCATTTTCTGAAAAATATATTTAAAATGCAGAAGATAAACAAATGCAATGTGAACAGGAAAAGCTGTTAAGAATGTTAAAATAGAAATAAGAAGTTTTCTTTAAAATAAAAATAGTGCTTTCATAGTCTTTCCATAATGCTATAATATAATAAACACAAATCCAAAATTATATTTTTGCCACACTTTCACAAACACATTGTCATATCTTTGAAACTGTACAACCTAGACATATATTATTAGAACTTTGTTAACCTGAAATAAATGTTTACATGACAAGAAAATTCTATCTGAATGCATGCTTTTCAGATGCTTAATTGCAATATAAATAACACTGAATATATCTCAATATATGCAACTTACAGTGAAAATATCAAAGACAGATTTCTTCAACAACATCTAAGGTTTTCTGTAATGTGTAGCACTTTATGTCACCTTGGTTTTTGAACTATATTGTTTATTTTCATAATTACTAACAACTATCAATATCTCAGGTATAGTGTAATATAAATGCCCATTGGCAATGAATTTTCAGTTTCCCATCTATTATATCTTACCACATCTCACCTATCAATAACATGTAGGACTCACCATTATAAAAATATGAACATAAATATAAAAATATGAATAATAAGTGACAAACAGGGCTTCATTTTTCTACTGCAGGACATCCTAGACTAACAGTCTTAGTGTCTTCTTCTTCGTTCGGCTTTTTTCCCGGTTAGGGGTCGCCACAGCGGAACTCCGGTCCGCTAATAATTGGCAGTAGATTTTTATGGTGCCGAGGTGCCAGCCCGACACTCAACCTTCAACGAAGGCATGCCCATTCACGCATGTCTTTCGAATGCCACTCGACTGCGGGGAGGACATGTAGACACAGAAGGCGCTCCAGCCGAGAATCGAACGGGAGAACCTCTTGCTGTGAGGTGACAACGCTACCGCTGCAGTGTAATTTTGTTAATAACTTCCTGCCCTTTATAACACTGCCTGTTATTATATGGTAAGTCACTTAGTTAAAGAAGCCAGACCCCCAAAAAAAGTTTGGACAGAATAAGGAGATATGGGTGAGAACTGGAAGTATCCAAAACTGCGCTATAGGCGTGACTGAGTAAGGATAGTTCTGCAAACATTACTTCTTCGTCATATTTCATAAGCAGAATTTCCACCTTATTCTAGGAACCAAAATTATAGTATTTATTGTTCTTCATCTTATTGTGTCTGTCTCTTTCTCATTTTTACATAGAATTGTGGCTAACTCTAACACTTCATTAAACAAAGGTGCAGATTAAACATTAAACATTAAACAAAGGATGCAACGTGTGGAGAAAACATTCTGGATAAGGTCTACACCATTGTTAAGCTAGCATATAAGGCAGTACCTCATCCACATCTGGGTAACTCAGATCATCTCTCCATTATGCTACTACCAGCATATAGGCCATTGTTAATCAAAGGAAAGCCATCCAGGAAACAAATAAGTGTATGGCCAGAGAGAGCAGTCACAGTACTCCAGGACTGCTTCAAAAGCACAGACTGGAATATATTCAAGAAGGCAGCTACTTTGGACCAGAAAATTAACCTGGATGAGTACAGAGTGTCTGTGATGGCCTATATATCAAACTGTGTGGATGATGTGACAGCCAACAAAAGCATCATTACATGAGCGAATCAGAAACCCTGGCTCACAAGGGGAGTGTACGACCTCTTGAAGGCATGCAATCCTGCTTTTAAGTCTAAAGACAAAGATGCCCTTAGGGAAGCCAGAGTGAAACTAAGTAGAGGAATAAGAGAGGCTAAGCAGGCCTATGGACAGAAAATTCAGTTTCACTTCTCAGACCTGAGAGGCTCCAGGCATGTGTAGCCAGGTATTCAATCTATATCACACTACAGGCCCCTACCTTCTCAATGTGATGATAACATGGAGTTTCTCAATGAGCTCAACACCTACTTCAGCAGGTTTGAGAAGAGAAACAATACAACGGCAATGAAACTGCCCACCAACCAAGAAGATGAAGTGCTCCGCCTTCACCCAGCAGATGTTCAAAGGGTGCTGCGATCAGTAACCCCAAGAAAGGCAATTGGTCCTGACAGTATTCTGGGGTGGTTGCTCAGGAACTGTGCTGACCAATTAACTACTGTTCTCACCGGCATATTCAACATCTCTTTGCATCAAGCCATACCACCCAAGTGCTTCATGAATACAACCATTATACCACTGCCCAAGAAGTCTTCACCCTCAAGCCTGAATGACTACCGACTAGCTTTCACCTCCACTGTAATGAAGTGCTTTGAGAGAGTGGTTAAAGACTACTTAGCATCAAGTCTTCCTGCAACACTGGACCCACTCCAATTTGCTTATAGATCCAGTCGCTCTACAGCATATGCCATCTCACTGACACTTCACTTATTCCTGGCACACCTGGAGAACAAAAACTGCTCTGTCTGCATGTTATTTATTGACTTCAGCTCAACCTTCCACACAGTCATCCCCCAACATCTGATTGAGAAACTGGTCCATCTGGGTGTTAGCACTCCTTTATGCAACTGGATTCTGGACTTTCTTATTGACAGACGCCAAAAGGTATGCTTAGACAACAACACCTCGATGAGCATCACACTGAACACTGGAGTACCTCAAAGATGTATTCTGAGAACACTGGAGTACCTCAAAGATGTGTTCTGAGTCCCCTGCTGTTCATCATGCTGTCACATGACTGCATCACAAGGTACAGCACAAACCACATCTTTAAGTTTGCTGATGACACTACAGTGGTAGGTCTCATTAGCAATCATAACGGAAAAGCCTAGAGAGAGGAGGTGAACCAGCTGATTGCATGATGTGACAACAATAACCTGGCTCTCAATGTGAATAAAACAAAGGTGATAATAGTAGACTTTAGGAAGAGATGCAAGGCTCATTCTCCACTCACAATCAAAGGAGAAAAAGTGAAAAGGGTGAAGAGCACCAAGTTCCTGGGCATGCACATCGCTGAAGACTTGTCTTGCTCAATAAACACTAATCACATTGTCAAGAAGGGGCAAAAGCATCTACACTTTCTAGGAAGTTTGAGGAGAGCAAAACTACCACCTTCAGTTCCCACAACCTTCTACAGGGGTACCATCGAAAGCATCCTGACTAGTAATCTCCCTGTGTGATATGGAAACTGCAAGGTTTCATATTTCAAATCTCTCCAGAGGGTGGTGAAAGAATTATCAGGTCCACGCTCCCATCTACCCAGGACTTGCACTCTGCTCGGTACCTCAGCAGAGCCATGCAGATAGTCAAAGACTGCATTCACCCTGCCCATGGTCTGTTCTCGTGTTTGTCTTCAGGCAGGAGATACCATAGCTTATGATGCAAAACCACCAGATTTAATAGAAGCTTTTTTCCACAAGCCATCAGACTTCTGAACTCCAGTAATGACATACACCATTCTAGTCATGGAGGTCTAGAGTTACAATGCTGAAGTAATTCACAGACCTATGCAATAACTATATTAAAGTACAATCTTATACCTTATGTGCAATATTAATGATGCAAAGTTAACAATCTGTGCATTATGCCAAGTTAGCATTCTGTGCAATTTTAAATCTGTCTGATTTTGATCTGTGCTATATATTATCTGTGCAATATTTTGGGTACTGACGAAGACATGTAAGTGGAATAGTCTTGATGCATGCCATTGTACTTGTTACTGCACTGCATAAACATCTTACTGTTGTTATTGTTGGATTAGCATTAGTATATGTGTTATTGTTGTATTAATATCAGTATATGTTGTATGCACCTCGAGTTCGAACTAACACAATTTTGTTCAGTTGCACAGTTGTACAGTGTGAGTGACAATAAAGTTCACTTTGACCTGACTTCACTTTGAGATTTGTATTTCTATTGTTTTAGAAATTATCTTCCTGCAACTCCCTAACAAATGCCAAAATATTACGTATTGTTTATTACTGAGGCGTCAATGCACCACTCACCAGGCTGTGCAAGGAAAAGGTCACAGTCAGTTGCCAGGATCCACTGCATCATGCAGACACTCATGTCCATGCACCATAAGCACACTTATGACACAATCATTACACGTTTGAGTGTAAATGACTTGAGATGTACCTCACTGGACTTTATTAAAAGAGACAGGTCTTCAAATAAGTGTCCAAAGCAGTTATGAAACTTGCCTTGAGCAGCATTTACCATTGCCAAGAATGATGCCTTAATATGAACAAATGATTATTGACTTGAACAATTGGCTTAGCATCTGTTGTCACTCAAAAGAGGTCCAATATATATCAGCCTGGAGGACATGGTGGGCAGTCTTTACTGCTTTCCCAGGGTGACTTGCATGCCCCCCCCCCCAAGACTTTCATATACTGGGTAAATTCTTGTTTGTCCCCATGGTGCCTTTTTTAAGCAGTGCCAGTCCTCAAAAGCTTCAAACATAACAAAACAGAATCTAGATAATATAAAGCTATTGCTGTTTAATGCTAGGAGCCTTAAAATCTCCACTCCCTACAAGCACTTGTTACCCTGAAAAACCCTGATATATGCACTGTCCCATAGACCTGGCTCAAGACCAATGCAAGGTTTCAATACCCACCACATGGTCAGGCCCAGCTGACTTGATGAAGACACTTAAAGTAGTGTTGTCTCACTATTTGTAAACAGCACTTCATCTCCAGACTAGTTAGACAAGATAACAATCTGGAAGTCCTGCACGTCCAAGTTACAATTAACAAGATCCCTTATCACATCATGGCTAACTACAGAACTCCTTCTATTTCCCCCTCAGCCCATAACTCCTATGTAACGAGTATGGAGTCCCAGAGCACTGAGTCAAATGCCATTCTCCCAGGGAATGTCATCTACCCTTCCATTAACTGGAAGATGTATACAGCCTCCACCATGTATGTCCCGGGATTCCAGGACTTCAACAAATTAACCTCTCTGGAACAGTTAGTCCATACAGCAATCAGAAGCAATGAAATCCTGGACTTGGTCCTCACCAAAATGGGACAGCTCTGCTTCCTGCCAATTTTATCTCCTTTCCTGGACAAATCAGACTACTAATCAGTCACAGTCACCTTACAAATGAAGCCAGAAACATCCTCCAACACCTCAATATTCAGAAATTATGCCACCAAGGCTACTACTGAAACTGAGTGGTGACCTGGCCAAACTTTCCTTTCCAATTTGTTTATCCCTTTCCAACTTGATGGCCCCACTTCTTATACAGAATCCTCTACTGCCAAATTTAATAGATGTCACTGATCCATTCCTAAGTAAAGATAATAACACAGAAAAATTGGTGACCAAATGGAGCAAAAATTCAAAAAAGGGCACTAGAACAACAAAGGAACTTCAAGAAATACTGTATAAAAAGCAAACAATTTATCTGCAACAAAGCTTTTGAGTTTAACTCTTCCTCAGTTTTTCAATAAAATAATAAAAAACATTCACTCTTTTTCTGCATTCATATAAGCTGCAGAGACCAACTGATAATCTTTAGACATGACAATCATGTTCTCTAACTCTATAATATCAGTCACATGTTGTTTTTGTATATCAGCATAAAATTCATTCAGAAGTATCGTGTAGTCTCGACTCAGTTTCAAATTAAGTTCAGTTGTCTCTACTAAGAGTATTAACTTTATAGATATTAGAAGCCCATTTTGGATGGTGCAGTGGTAGCATTTTCACCTTATAGCAAGAGGTTCTCCAGTTCAATTCTCGGCTGGGGTGCCTTCTGTGCAGAGTCTGCATGTCCTCCCTGTGTTTGTGTGGGCTTCCTCCTGGTGCTCTGTTTTCCTCCCACATTACAAAGACATACATCTGGAGCGTTTCTCCCCAAGTCTCCCCTGAAAATTGGCTTTGTTCCAAGTCAGACTTTTCCCAGTAAACAAATGTTAAATAAATGAAATAGAGTACTTACTATTGTAAAGAAAAATATTAGAGGAGGTGACATAGTTTGCACTGAGTATAAATAGATTGACTATTTCCATACTGATACCTATCTGGAAACGAATGACACTGTCACTGTTAAACCTGTTTTAAAGAAAAGATCTTTAATTATTTGACTGAACTAATTTAACATTTTTTATTCTGGCTGCACTATGATTTGTTAATTATTTTTATTTGTGATCTATAAGTATGTGAATTTTTTTTAGTATTTTATTGAAACACTGAGAAAGAGTTAATATCAAAAATGTTCCTATAAATAAATTGTTGTTTTACACGGTATTTCTTGAAGTTTCTTCATTGTTCTAAGTAAACATAATGCCAGCTCTATAATAAAAGAAAAAAACATTGCATATAAAAATAAGTGCAACTCTCAAGAATCAAAAAAAAAAAAAAGAGATAGAGAGCTCTTGCTACACTTAACGGGACCTCCAGACCCTGGACATCAACTAGAATCAGATGTGAGGTAAAAATAGCCACTCAGGAAAAGGACAACCACAGAGCATTCTTTAACTATTTTAGGAACCTTAAAAAACAATATTCAGCACTGGGTCAAGCTAATAGTAAATGATGTCATATTCTCAGACACAGTAGACATAAACAATCTACTCACAGATAAATTTAGCTCTAACTTCACCCTCCTCCCCTCCTACATTCCGATCTCCTTTTCACACTTATACCCCTTCCTCAAATCCTTCCCACCCCATGAACAAGTCCTCAAGGTACTATCCAAGCCAAGACTACTGCTTCTTTGAAGAAGGATAACATATCAGTTTTTTTTTTACTGGCCAGCCTGAAACAGGATATGTCAAAGTCCCTACACAGGCTATTCAATGTCAACCTCCAAAGAGGCTTTGTGCCAGATGACTGAAGGACAGCAGCTGTTATCCCCTTGCACAAAGGTGGAGCATCAGTAGACCTGGGAAATTACAGGCCCATAAATCTGATCAGCCTCATTTGTGAGGCGATGGAAAAGATCATTATGGAATTAACAAATAAGGACATAGGTAACCTAGAAACTCTTGATCCAAGCCAGTCTGAATTTTTCAAGGGCAAAGCCTGCCCACTTTACCTGGATGACTTCTTTAAGAAGGTTACTGAATCAATGGATGAGAGCAACTTTTCTACACATCACATATTTAGACCACACAAAGGCATTCAACTCCATCCCACTTTCAAGTAACAGAGACAAACTATCCAAATTAAGAAGTGTACCACAGACTTCTGTCTTTGGGCCACTCCTCTTTGGCATGTACTTCTTAGAGGTCAAAACTACTGTTAAGGATTTATGGTTGACCAAGTTGAAAGATGACTGTAAACATGGTGCCATCGTAAACTCCCCATAGGACATAAAGATCATCCAAGAGTGCCTTTTCCAAACCATTAGCTGGTGTCAAAACACCATGTTTTCATATCAAAGTCAAAGTAAACTTTATTGTCATTTAGAACTACACATGTGTAGTCTAAATGAAATTTTGTGCATCAGGAAAGTGAAACAACACATACAAGTAGTGGAATAAACATAGCTAACAAATACAATGCTACTTCAATACACAAAAGAAAGAGCAGAGATGTTTACCAACACTCATATACAAAAAGAATACCCTCCCCTGAGTTAAATGAACTACCTATTTAAAGTAATACAAAACACACTACAGATTGAAATGCCTAAGTTATTTGTCGAATGTTGCACTTGAGTGGGTTAAATAATCCTGACTATGGGTATAATAAATAAATATTGCACTTACTTGGAATATATGCAAGTTTATATTGCACAAATAAATACAAAATAACTTATTATGTGTCCAGACCCCTGGGACTAGTGCCCACGTTCAGAAGTCTAATCACTGTAGGGTAGAAACTGTTACTGAATCTTACTACTGAATGCTACTCAACACCAGGAGTTTAAATCTCAAAATGCACGTACTCGAAGCACTCCTTAGTATGGAGAATGTCAACATTTGTACAGTAACTGAAACCTGGTTCAAGGCTCCACAGAGCACCCCAGCACTACTGGGCTACAACTCATACCACACATTTCGGCCACAGAACATGGACCGAAACACAAAAGGAGGGGGTGTATCCCTATTCATCAAGGATACCTACACCTCCAGGTTAATGGCGCAGCATGATACCTCTGAGATCATCCATGTGCAACTAACATTGGGCAAATCTGCAATGCAAATTGTGGCCTGCTACAGATCACCCTCCATAACCCAGGACCACCACTCCACCTTTCTGGAGACTCTGGAAAACATGAAGGTCCTACTGAACACCCTGATATTGGGCGATTTCAATTACCCTACCATTAACTGGGAAAACTACTCAAGTACAAACTCCCAGGTCCAGCGCTTCCTGGAATTTATCAACTCAAATGCCCTGGATCAGGTGGTAAACTCCCCTAGCAGAGGTGAAAACATATTGGACCTGGTCATCACCAACATGGGCGACAGGTGTTCCGCACCAGAGGTCAACCCATCACTGGTTAGATCAGACCATAAACTGATCACTCTGGATGTCCACACCACACCACCACCCCCAACTAAAGAAACCACAGTGAAAAACTTTTCTATAGCAAACTTTCACCTTACTTAAGACAGAGGTGGTAAGTTTCACACCCACACGCTAAAGGATAACAGTGTCCAAGATGCAGGAACCTTTACAAATGCACTCTATGAGCACCTACAAGGATGCATGGATCATGCCATCCCTAGCATAACTAAGACTCACTCCCCTAAGAGAAGGAAACCAGTCTGGTTGACCCCTGCCATAAACAGGCTATACAATAGAAGGAGGAAACTAGTTCAGAAAAAAAGCAAATCCCAAAAAGGAAAGACATCCCTGATCAGTATCAGTAAGAAACTAATGTCCCTCATAAAATCATCCAAGGCTAACTTCGAAAGAAAAATAGCCAAGGATTCAAAAGATAACCACAAAGCCTTCTTTAGCTATGTCAAGAATCTAAGTGGCAACTTGCAGATATGCTCTGAGCTAGTGCAAAATAACACAAAATATACTGAACCTACTGATATTGCCAACATCCTGGCAGATAGATTCAGTGCAAACTTCACCCCCCCCCCAAAAGGGCCCACAACAATACCGGAAAAGTGTAGTGTCCTGGAAATCATAGACGCACAGGTGAAAACAGCCCTTTCAAAAGCCAAAATCACAGCATCAATGGGGCCAGATGGTGTCCCAGGCTGCATCTTGCACGAACTACAGAACAAACTAACCCCCCACCTAAACACACTGTTCAATCTCAGCCTCTCCACAGGCTATGTGCCCATAGAATGGCAAACAGCAAGAATTATTCCGCTCCCCAAAGGAGGGGCCACAACTGACCCTGGTAACTATCACCCCATAAGCCTGACTAGCCTGGTCTGCAAGGCTATGGAGCACATCATCATGGAATGCATTAACAAAGACATTGGGAACCTCCAAATACTTGCCTCAACCCAGTTCATCTTTAAGGGCAGATCATGCCTACTAAACCTGGTTGACTTCTTCGAGACAGTCACCAAGGCCATAGATGAGGGGAAGGTGGTTCACACAGCCTACCTTGACCTCGTCAAGGCTTTTGATACCATTCCCCACTCAGGAATTATAGAAAAACTCACCAGCCTGAACATAAACCCCTACGCCACGAGATGGGTTGCCAACTGGCTTACAGACAGAACTCACATGGTAAGAATAGCAGGCTCCAGGTACGACTCTAAACCAGTCACAAGTAGTGTTCCACAAGGCTAGGTCCTGGGACCCCTACTGTTCAGCATATACTTCTCAGAAGTACAGGCAAACACAGGAGGACTATGGCTAACCAAGTTTGCTGATGACTGCAAACTGGGAGCCATAATTGACTCTCTGGCTGACACGGGCATTCTCCAAAAGGGCCTTACTGAGACAGACACCTGGTGTCAAAGTCATGGTCTCAAGCTAAATGCCAAAACATGCATAGTCATCCCGTTTGGGAAAAACAAAACACCCATGAATTACCACATAGGTGGCAGCCCCCTTAATAAAGAAGAGGTAACAAGAGAACTGGGGACCCAGGTAGATAGTAATCTCTCCTTTGACAATCATATTGCCAAAGTAGTTAGGAAATCTTTCTATGTAGCCCATCTAATTACTAAAGGGTTTGCATCTAGAAATAAAGAGGTTATAGTGCCCCTCTACTCATCAGACCCATCATAGAGTACAATGCCTCATTTGGGATGTACCTGAAAAGACACTTCCAACAGCTGGAAAGACCAAAAAAGTACCTCAACAAGAGGATTACTGGCCTCAAACATATGTCCTATGTAGCCCGACTGGAAAAACTCTGGCTGTACTCAGTGGCATATCGCTTACTCAGAGGTGATCTCTGCCTGACTTACAAAGCCATGTCCAACTCAGAATTGATGGACATGCTCCACCTAAAGAAATCCAAGTCACTGCAAGCCACTCGCTCTAGTGAGCTAAACCTCGCCACAACAATAAATAGAACATGCTGGAGGGATAGATTCCCGTCACAGAGACTCCCCATGCTTTGGAACAAAATTCCTAACTACATTAGGCAGAGCCCCTCACTAACACTCTTCAAGAGAAACTTGACGAGTGAATGGGTAACAGAAAATACACCCCTGGGATCACTTCATTGGCTCTTCTTGATAGAGGCTCAGTTAATTAATAAATGGGGTGGCGAAAGCTGACACACTCTGGCTAGGCTTATAAATGCCCTCGGGCAGATAGCCTAGTGCCTACCTATGAACCTAATATATCAATATTCATAAATGAAATTGCTTGTTATTTGCTCTTCTTATAATTATTTTCATGTGATTCCCTGCAGAGGGATTCAAAGTTCCCTGTATGTAAGGAGATATTATTATATGCCAGACAATTTTTTTTTGTCCAGTAACTTTCTGGATTTTTTAATAATGCTCTAATACATGATTTATTTACCTAGATATTCCAGTTGTCAAAAGGTGTAGTTATTCATAGTGCAACCAAGCTAATTCTTAACTGTGACAGGAAAACAATTAGCCTATCTTTATGCAAATGTAAGATGATGAAGCAAATATATTTTTAAAATTTAACAAAAGTGTAAATAGAGTAAGCAGCATATAGTCTTTTCCCAGTACACTGTTGCTGGATTTATATCCAATATCATTTATTTTATACTTCATAATAACACTTTTGTTGCTTAAACCACAAACAGAACCTTGATCTGTACAAGAAGGTAACATATGTAAGGTAGAATTCATGCTGGAATCTTCAGTGAAGAATACTTTGTCATGAAAAGTCAGAAGCAATGCTTTGTCATTTTTTTCAGGGAAAACTGTGTACTACCATAGACCAACTATCTGGATGCTGGGAGAGACCCAGTAGTAAGAACCAAAGGCATAATGGTTGTCTTCTTCAGGAGAAGAGATTATGTTTCCCCACCACAAGTATGCCCTCATTTGGGGGGGAGTCAGAGATCTAGATCCACAGTGGGGGAAATTTGGAAAACTGAAGAGAAACCTTCTTGAGGGCATTCTCCTGATAATATAAAAAGTTCATATCTGCCTGAGATTTTACACTGCATATACAGGCAAGGCAATGTATAATAAGAAATGCACTGTCTTAATTATGATGGATTAGAACACTATGCCCCAGCTGTTAACCCATGAGAGTAATACACAGTGAAATTAATGGTAAGTACCCAAGCAAATGGAATGATAAAAATGAAAGTAAACCAAATTGCCCTTAATGAACCCAGTTTCATTATCAGAAAGTATTTCACCTTTCAAAAGTACAGTCTGAAAGAGAACTGCTGTATTTCATACAGAGATACAACAATATATGTACATAACCCTGGACAAGCTTTGGAAGAAGAGGGTTGTGCCTCTCTCAGAAATAGCCAGAGAGTAAGAATACTTAACAAAGGAGAAGAGATGAATGGCTCAGTGCCTCTCTACTTTGCCTGGGTGTAAATGTTTAATTCTGTGGTAACTGGCACTCCCTGCTGACTGTCATTTCTAAGCAGTTTGTCTGTAAACAAGGATTCCATTATTTTTAAATGGTAAATTATAATTATGCTGACAAAAAAAACTACAAAATACTTGCCCTATGAATGAACAATGCATGATGATTCAAATTAATCTGCAGTCACAACTGACCAACATCACATTTTTCATTTCTCCTACAACCTGCCTGCAAAGACTGAAGTATACATTTCTTTAGGGAGACAAGCTCTGCCCCCTCCATCCTCAACCTGGAGGCAAGCCTGCATCCCTAGTTAGTATATGATAGACCCATGGATATACAACAGTAGGGAAGGGAGAAACACCACATTACATTGTACAGTGGTCTCACACAGTGATGCTGCTGGAATTAAGAAACTAGCCTTTAATCATCAGGGAAAGGGGATTTTGACCAGTTGTCATGGGAACTTGAAACCCATTTAACTGTTAGTCAATTACTCCCTATCGAAACCCAACAAAACTTCTATAAGTGTGTGATATTTTGATTGTCTTTACTGAGTCCTGAACACTCAACTCTTCCTCATCAAAGTTTTGATTACAGTCACTTTTGTGATGCACACAGATAAACTGCAGTGGAGAACAGTTTGAGCACCAACAGAACTTCCTAAAAAGCAAAGTGCAGTAGAGCAACTGATCTTATCAGGTCTATGTACATAGATTCATAGTACTAGCTAAGCTTATGGCCAAGGAAAACATTGTGAAACTCAGCCATATCACCTGCTATTGATGAGGGAAAATTAGACACCCACCTCCAATAAGCAGATTTTTCCTGCACATGCAAGGTGGACATTTGAAATCATCTTGTCTCTCATCCAACTGGCTTTAAATATTGTCAGGGAAATACTCTGCATAGTATTTAAAGGGAGCACATTCTAGTATTGGGGTGAATTAACTTAGGTACTTGTCATGCTAGCTGGTATTGTTAACATGCTGGTATGGTTGTACATATCTAGAATGGGTATTTGCTTTACCGCTGGTTATAATTAGGTGAAAGAGTTTGAGGAGTACAGGAATATTCATATTACAGAAAGCTAAACAGAGATTACCCCTCAGGTATGTATGCACCATTCAAGGAGAATGCTGGGTTGAAAAGAAACACTATGATGTACAATGTGCAGGGTAATGTTTAGTAACTAGTCCATCTTCTGCATGAAAGAAGGCCACTTTATTTTCTACTGCAGATCACAATAATCAGCCCTGACAAATGGCATGCAGATAAATCCAGTTCATTTCAGACGTGCACTAAAAGTCTGCTGAAACACAAAGTATCATGGATGCACTAGTTATCAAATACTTAATTTAGGCTTTGAGTAGTACCAAATATCTTGTGCTTCATTTTATTTATGGTGAGTAATGACCATCTTAGTTTAACCCACATGTACACCTTGTAGAACTCACCTTGAATTCATTCTGCATGCTGTCAGAAAGGGAGCTGGCCTTATAAAGGCAGCATCATATAAGAGACACACAGATATCATATGCAAGGTGACGGAGGTACACAACAAAGAAATACAACAATGACATTTCAGTGTCGTTATGGAGATGAGATCAACAATAGTTTAGAGAAAGAACATCCAGGTCTTATCCCATGAATTCTTCTGTATAGGTAATCTTCTCACCCCGAGCACGTTTTATTAATAAATATAATGATCTGTAACTACTGAGACAGGAGGCCATGTTTCATGTTATCAAAGGTTATCTCCCACCTTTTAAAACGCAGTGCTAGTTTTTTTTTTTTTTTTTTTTTGCACATACATTTGATCAGCTTATTTCAGACCAGAAGTTTTTGGATTTTAATTGGTGCAGCCTGTTGACTCTGTAAATTCAGAACCATTTAGCTTTACAATTCTTGGGGCTGGAAACTCTTATTGAAACTGTCTTTCTATTTATTGATAAATAATTTATATATATATATATATATATATATATATATATATATATATATATATATTTATTTTATTTATTTATTTATTTTACATTTGTTAACCGGGAAAGTCCAACTGGATATATATGTCCATTTTCAGTGAAGGCCTGGGGAGAAAAGCTCCAGAGATGTAAAATTATTAACAAGAGAAAGACATGTTAACCAAAAAGTTAAATTAAACAAAATATAGAGTACACAATGTTTATACTTCTTATAGAAGTATAGTACATATAAGATAGTGAGTTAACCAAAGAGTGTATTTGCCAACATTCACAGGCTACATTAATATATACATGTTATAGAGGTGTTGCTAACAGCAAGTATAGCAGGAAGATAGAGTAGATAACTTCATAACTCATTTCTACTCATGAGAGACATGCTATGTCGTTTATGTTTCTTTACAGTGTTCCGTGATACTATTACCCCATGTAGACATTACAAAAGCAGCAGATAAGCTGTTACTCTAGTTGCTGGAAAAACAGTGAGTCTCAGTATTTCGATGGGTGGTTGTTTCTACACTAGTTTTTAACAGTTTGCTTCATTTTGGCAGGATGGGATTCAATCTATGTACACCCCAATATGGACAACTTCTCACACCACATCCCTACTTTTTATATATACTAACAATGACATAATTGTTTTCAAAGGAGGTAAAATAGTGTGAGATAGCACAATCTCACACGTAGTATATTTCTTTCCCACAGGGAAATGGAACTGCAGGCCTTGTTCATTCAGCAGTAGCCCAGTACTGTCATGTGGTTTCCTTGCAACACACAAGCGTGTTATTCAAATGCTAGTATTACTTTCACTGTCAGAATGCTAATCAGGAAATGGGAAAATTACTGGCCTTCACAAGCTGAAGTCACTAAAACTGGATTCACTAACATTCAGCTGTTTACATTTATTCACAATCCCCAAGTCCTCCAGTGTGGGAGTCTTCATGCTCCACACCCCCTTAGCTCTATAAATTACCTTATACGTTATCCTCATGCTGCGAAAATGGACAGAAATGAAAGGAGTTTAACCATCTTGAGTTCAGTTTGATAAAATGTATTTTACAGATGGCAAAAGTCAAGCAAGACAATGTTGTTTACTGTTAGAAGATAGCAGTTTTCTGTAAACATTTTGTAACCCAGTAGCTACTTAATAAAAAAATGTAGTGAATCTGTGATAAGAATGAGTCTGTGTAATAATAAACTGTTTTGTAGAAGAAATAGAGAAAGAGACAGAGAGAGAGAGAGCGTGTGTGTAAGAAAGAGAATAGTGTAGAAATTAAATGAAAAAGACTCACTCTCTTCATTTCTGCAAATATTCCAAGCACACCCATTCCCTAATACCAACCCACTTACCTGTACCTACAAAATGAACTGTCAATAAAATGAACTATCTTTAAACCGAACTGTTGATATTCTGATACTGCAGTTAATTTTCAAGATATTGAACTGTCAAGCTAATGAATTGCAATTAAATATACACACGCCTGGGTGTGGGTAATGCTGGATTTACCCACGGTTGGTGTGGTTTGGTCACGAGGGCGAAGCCTGAGTGGCCAAATAAAGACAACCATGGGTAAATCCAGCATTACTCACACCCAGGCATGGGTTATTGCTATTATACAATGACATTATTTAAGAAAAAAAATACTTATTTTTCTTAAATAATGGCATTGTATAATGCCTCCTTGCTACCCTTCCGCAGCTGTCTGGTATTCTGCGGCAGTTCTGATGTACTGCGCATGAGTATGCTTACGCAGTACATCAGAGCTGTGGGTGGAAGCAACGGAGAAAGCAAGATCTCCATTGCTTTTTACAAAGTGTCTCAGTATGTTAAAGGAGTTTAACATAGCGAGACAGCTTTAAAAAAGCAACAGAGAATCTCCGTTGCTTTTTTTAAAGCTGTCTCGCTATGTTAAACCCATTTAACATAGTGAGACGGCTTTAAAAAGAGCAACGGAGAAAGGAAGATCTCCGTTACTTTTTTTAAAGCTGTCT